>NW_020955798.1:74537-81558 GCF_003031625.1 Empidonax traillii
ACTCAAGGTGTGGCCTCACCAACGCAGAGTACAGGGGAAGGATCACTTCCCTGCTCCTGCTGGCCACACTGTTCCTGATCCAGGCCAGGATGCCATTGGCCTTCTTGGCCACCTGGGCACACTGCTGGCTCATGTTCAGCCTCCTGTCGATCAGCACCCCCAGGTCCCTTTCTGCCTGGCTGCTCTCCAACCACTCTGTGCCCAGCTTGTAGCGCTGCAGGGGGTTGTTGTGGCCAAAGTGCAGGACCCGGCACTTGGCCTTGTTGAACTTCATCCCATTGGAGTCAGCCCATCTCTCCAGTCTATCCAGATCCCTCTGCAGAGCCCTCCTGCCTTCCGGCAGGTCGACACTCCCTCCCAACTTGGTGTCATTATCTGTAATGCTTCAGTGGCATTTGCTCAGGTACAATTATATACTTTGTTTAGTATTTGCAGTGAAGTTGCACCTCTTTCAGGACAAAGTTTCTGGATCCACAGTAAGCATCTTGTAAGATAAAATGATGTATTGAAGGTAAATCTCAAATGCCTACTCAGCATTTTGGCAGTGGGACGTATGGAAGCACATGGTTAAAGATAGTGAAGGTCAGAAATTCTGTCTCAGAGGATTTTGATTTGAAATGTGAGAGGTTTAAAAAATATGCTACAGGTTTGAACTGAACATTTGGAAACACTTTTCCTTCTTTCCCATGTGTGGCCATGGAGTCATTCATCAGTCTGTCCTCCACACTTGGCTCTGCAATGGAAATATCTAGGGGCAGTATACTGTTGATCTTGTATGTGTTTTATTAAGGCCTAGCACGCTCTCAGATCCCACAGAAAAGTTCAGAAGAGAAATATTCTGTTAACATGAGGGACACAAAGAGTTGAGCTGGTGGACTGAAATGTGGAAACATTCCGCCATCTCCAGAAAGGGAAGGGAAGAATTTACCACAAGTTGTTAAAGGGTTATGTAGCACACTCTGACAATCAACCGCAATGAAAAGGAGGGCCCTAGAGAGGTGAAACCTGGTTCTTCCCTCAGACTTTTCCTTGGACTGGTACAGCTACCCACAGCCTCTCCTGTAGTGCTGTGTCTTAAGGCTGATAAATGTAGATGGTAGATGGTCAGAGAGGGTGGTCACAGAAGAATCCCAGTTTCATTGGGACTGAACTCCCACAAGAATTAAGGGCAATAAATTTCACCACCTTTCACCACAAACCTAGGCACATTTATTCAACAAAGCTTGTGTAATACAATACAAATAAGTAGCAATGTGGGCGTTTAGTAGCAAGGAAAAAAAAGTAATGCCACAATTAAAAGCACAAAACCCTCCTCTTAAGAAGACATAAAAGAATACTAAACCCCATGTTATAAGACTCACACCACACTTGTAATTCATTCTTAGAAGGACTTAAAAATATGGCATTAAGACAATAAAGGTATTTTAATATAGCTTTAAAATACATTATATTTAAATAGTATTTTTCTAAGTAACTGATAATGGCATTTGTCTGTTGTTCACATAACAATATAAAATTAAGTCTATGTAAAGACCTGTTCTGAGTGGGGTAGGGCAGCATGTAATAATATGCCAACATCAGCTTGTCCCTCTTCTTTCTGGGATAACAACAGCTTGTAGGAAACCTGAAGAAGTGCATAGTACATACTGTCTCAGAGGAACGCAAGCAATCAGCTGCTGATACTGAAATCTTGCAAGTGCTGGGCAGTGAGCTGGTTTAGGAGTTGGTGCCATACAAGAAGGTGCAATACTATTCAGGATTCTCATTTCTTTGTGTTTAGAATGCAGCAGGACCTTGATAATGCCTACTAGGTGATCATTCTGCATAAGGCACTGACTTCCAATGGGTCTTTGACCAGTCTCCTCCTAACAGGATCATATTCGATCACTTCAGAAATTCTTACTGACAGAGTGAATTTGTGTTAGAAGAGAAGAAAAAACAAACCTCTTTTTGGCACAGGTGTTGCTGCTGATCTAAGAGGAAAGAAGGCTCCCTACAAAAATTAGTGACTAAACTGCACAGCAACTGACGTGTGGTTTATTGCATAGAGTAATGCTGAAATACCCATAAGAGTTACAGCATTCTGCAAACTAATTTTCTCATGGGAAAGTGAAGGCTACAAGCACTCAGAGTATATCTGTGCTGGCAGTTGGGTGAAGCCATATCTAACTAAGCTTTATCCCAGAAAATGCTGTGGAATTCTATGGAAGTGGGGAATTGGCTACATTTCTAGATATTTTTTAAAGATAGGAAATATCTGGGTTTGTGTGTGTGTGCACATTGCTTTTCACCAAAAGTATCCTTTTATCCCCCAAAAGAAGCAGATATGCAAAGAACAAGCAAAGGAGCATGGAAAAAACACATCTCATAGCTGTTTCTTGTGATGTCCTGAGTTACAGTTTGTTTGCTGAAGTGAACTGTAAAATAATTTCTGTGTTATTTTGCTATACCCAGCTGTATGATATCATCTGAACTGACCACACCAGTTCAGGATATTGATTTGCAAGGGATTAACAGAGTTACCAGAGCCAGCGCTTACTCTGCGTAAGCAATCATGCCATACATTTCCACCTAGATTCATCAGATTTCACCTTCAAAACCATCAGCTAAGTTTGACTTGCTATTTATATTGGAAAGCCTCCATCTGCCCACAATTACCTGAATTTGAAATATCTGAATGAAGTGTTATGAGAACAGAATCAGAATTTCTGAACCATTCAGCTCAAGACAACAGCAAACCTGTTAAGTAAGTCCATAGCAAAGCATTATGCAGCAGAAGATACACAGTCCTTGTAGTTTGTTAGTACAACAAAAGACCTTCGGCAGGCAGAACATGATTTTAATTCACAATCCCCTAAGTAAGCTGATTCTACCCATTCACACTCTCATGCCCCCATACTTGCAAGCACTAAGACATGTGCATGCCTGACCAATTTTGCCAGGATCACCTGTATGTCATATGGATGGTAACAGAAAATAGCTTTCAGGTCCTCACTAACATCTCTTGGGTTCCTCTTCATTAGCGATGATACATTGGTTTTGGACAGGTTTTTATACTCTCTAGGCATCATCAGTTATTATGGGTAAATATTTTTGCCTCACAACCTTGTTTATTTTATCCTCCATAAATCGTCAACAAGACTACTCCCTGTTCTGTTTGTTCCTTCATTTCACATATCTTTATGACTATGGTCTGTGTCAATGCTGAGATAACAGGAAGAGGAATGGCTCTTCCACTGTGCTATAGCTTTGCTGCTTTGCTCCGTTGTTTCTACTGATGCTTTTGTGTGCACATTTCCATCCAGACCAATTCTAACATTTCTGTTACACAGCCACCATAACAGCAAAAAAAGTTTCTCTGCCATTCGCTGTAAAGAAACTTGCAGTACATCTGAGCATACTAGACTGAGGATCCAGGGCTACAGCCCCAGAAAACTTGGCACTGCATGCTGGAGCTTCTCTCCAGTGCATTACCTCAAGGGCCATCATTTGAGTGTAACTAATTATCACTTTGCAATGAAGTCAGCTGAAGATCTTTTCACATGCCTGGATACTTGTCTTTGACCCGAAGCTACTACTCCTGCTTTCTAACCAGTGTTTCTCCCAGTATCCCAAAGAACAAGGTGAATGAACTTTTCTCAGCTTATATGAAGATACAAGGCTTATATGAAGAAGTATTACTTTTTATTGTCAAAATTGAAAAAAACCACAAGCCCCCCCCCCCCCCCCCCGAAGCATTCAAACTCAGAATTTTTTTCAGCAGGTCACTCAGGATACAAAACCATATTAATGATGAGTAATGTAAGCCTTGAAAATACATATTCCGAGCTGTTTCTTCTTGCTGGATATAATCAGGGGTGCAGATGTTAGGTCAGCTGCAAGAATAAAATTAAACCTTTCATACCTTTTCCCCAGTTCTCCACCTTTAGTGCACATGAAGAAATTTTGATAATGACCCTTTAAAAATCTATACTTCATTACTTTCTCCTAACATTAAGCACACTAGGTTTTGATACTTTTTCCTTAAATACAGGTTATTGACCATTTCAAACTGACACTCACTGTCTCTGAAAATAAAGAGTACTCAGTTCAAATTCCAACAAATTAAAGTCATAAGACAAGAACTGCCAATATGAAAGAGATCTACCTCTGAAACTTAGCCTGATGGAAAATGTTTTGTCATCTGGAATACGTTGGTTTTTTGTTGTTTTTTTTTTTTTTTAATCCTGGCTTGAATCAGTCTAATGGAGCTCTGTTCTCAACAAATGCATCTAGCCAAGTAATGAAGGACTGTGGAGCCAAAGGGAGTAGTTTTTCTTTTATGACTCTTACAAAGGCTTGGTTTATTTGATTTGGTTTATGTAAGTGGCTTGCAAACAGTTAGTAATCACTAAAATTACGCAGAACTTATAAAATATTTGTGCAGTAACTAACTTGGTGATCAGCTGCAGAGTTTACCTCTGCATTTATTCCCTTCTGTTTTGCTAAATTGTAGAGTAGGTCTTAGATACACATCCAGTAAAGAAATGCTGCAATAGTAGAAATTGTTATTGACCAACTCTTTTTTATTGTTCTTTTGCCAGAGGTGAACACAACCACATTTTCCATGTCCTCCCCTATGGAATCGGTAAAGCAAAATGGTCCTTCAGCCAGTTTGCTGTGAAATCTAGTAGTTTAGTAACAGAACCCAAATTACTATGAGAGGCAGTTGACGGTGAGCTTCTAGATTTCATATGATATTGGCTTAGAATCACATAGACATTACTTGTAAGAGGTTTAGAAAACATAGCTGGGTCTAGGCAGTGAAGAGAGTAAGGATTGGCAGCCTCTTAAATCACTGTAACTGTTTCTGAAATGAAAAAGCACACAGGCCTTGGAATTCTAATCTGCCATCACAGTAATTACTATTCCACAGCTTTTAATCATACTTTACAAAACCCCCTGGAAGTGCTGATAAGAGTGTTCAGAATAGATACTCTGCTCACTTACATCTGTTCCAGAAGTATGGCCATTAGTCACTCAGGAGATAGTTTTGGGAGAAGTTTGGCTTTTTCACCACGTCAAAAAGGATTAACTATTTGATTTTTGCCTTGAAATGCAGCTTTCAAAATGCTGAGTCAGAAGATCTTCATGGAGAACGCAAAGCTAGAAGTTTACTGATTACAAAATTTAACAGGTGCTAATTTTTTGTCCCAGAAATTGTCTGTTGTTCTCAATGAGAGATAAAAGAATGTGTAAAGTATTCCCTAGGATTTAATAAATTGTTATTGATACCATGTTAGGACCATGAAACACCTTCACAGAAGTGTAGCTAGAAGCAAAAACAATCGCCAGCAAAAAGGCATCAGACCAAAGATATTTTGAGGTTCAGTGAAAAAACGAGGTGCTCTGTTTCCCATTCAGCACTATATATGCACAGCATAAAAGCCACAGAAAACTGAGGAGGAAAACTCTGAAAAGACTAGCAGTTATCTTCCACTGTATTTTTAGCATGGGAACATAGCCAGACAGCATCACTCAGCAGCCTCCCAGAGTGTTCTTTCCTTCAGCCAGACAATCTGAAAACCCAAGGAATGACTTTGCACTCGTGCTTGTACCAAGCAAGCTGCAGGAGGTGTTCCATCCTTGCTTAGCACAGTCAGTGGTACTAAGAGCTGTATTTGTCAACAGCTTTGTATTGCTCTCGGTATCGTGCCAGTTATCCTTGCTCCTGAGGTTTCTGCTGGCAGCACTGTCCATGCTAAAGCTGCTAACAACGCTGCAGCTGAATCACTGTGAGCAAAATTCTTCTCAGTGCACCAAACTCAGGCTGACTCAAAATAGCAGTGATACACTGTCATCAAAAAGTGTCTGCAAGCAGAATAGCTCTCATTAAAGCTGGCCAAAAGCTTCCCAGGTGTGAACAGCTCTGCTTTTTGTATCCAGCTGGGGTAGAGAGCAATTCCTCTTTTCAGTATAGTAGCCTTGTCTAGAAGGCTGCAGCTATTTGTAATATTCACGAGTACACACCATTGAGGGTGGAAATTATGAAAAAAAAACTTAGTGGGAAATTTTAAGTGGCGCTGTAGTCAGAGCATTCACAGTATTCACCCTTCCTTCATCAGCTGTGGGATCAGCTGCGGTCATAGAGCTCACGGCATCTCCACCCTAAAGGCAAAGACATAATATAACCTAAGCAGTTACACTGAAGCCAGCTTGAGGCTGGCTAGAGACACCGTAAGAGGTGATACATGTGGGTCGCTACAGGCTGCAAAGTCCGTTTAAGACTCCAAGTAAACATTTGTGGCCGGCCGCTCTGAGATGCTGAAAGATCTTTCTCCAAATCATCTGCCCAGAAATTCACTCCAGACTGTCCCTGCAAGCTGCAGTCACATCCTGACTGCAGTACGGACACATACTCTATTTTACTCGGTACTTTTAGTGGTCAAGCTCTCTAGGTGTTCATCAAGGGTAACGGGATATCAGAAACTATTTGATAAGGTGGATTTTACATCCTCTCCCTGGGGGACCTACTGACACAGGATTATTATCAAATGATGTGTGGAAAAAGACTGCCTTTTTCTGCATTAGTATATTCAACTTTGCTGGTGAGTAATACAACATTAACTAAGCATTCTTACTGGTGTAGTAATTGTTGTGCACACATAGAGTTCCTCTGAAGAACTAGCCTGCAGATTTTCACCCCGTGTTACTCCAGACTTGTCTGCAGGTTCCCTGGTTGGAAGGAGGTAGTTCACTGTTACTTCTCAAGCTGCTCCCCAAAACTTTTCCATTTCTTTTAGAATAGCTTGATATGACTTCCTTCACATTCTCCCTCTTGGCAGACCCTGACTGAAGGTTGGTGTCTCTTCTGTTGGTAATTCGGGTTCTTCTTTGCTGCAGGCTGTCCCAGCTTTTCTCTCTGTGCAATTTACTAAATGCAGCATTTACTACCCAATTAAGACATTTGCCTGCTCCCTTACACCTGCCAACACTAATATTTATGTGCTATATGAGCTTCAGGAGCTTGCTTGAAAGCTGA
>NW_020955798.1:81860-85033 GCF_003031625.1 Empidonax traillii
TGTCTCTTCTGTTGGTAATTCGGGTTCTTCTTTGCTGCAGGCTGTCCCAGCTTTTCTCTCTGTGCAATTTACTAAATGCAGCATTTACTACCCAATTAAGACATTTGCCTGCTCCCTTACACCTGCCAACACTAATATTTATGTGCTATATGAGCTTCAGGAGCTTGCTTGAAAGCTGAGATGTTACTGGGTCTGAGCAGGCAAGTATTCTGGAGGAGAGCTGCAGGCTCTGACATCACTTCAGATCCCCGCAGCCTTCTCTTCCTCCAGAGAAAGGCTCCACGTTTCCATCTTCATCCTGTGCCAGCCAGAGCCAAACTGGCACTCTTGCTCTGAAGCAATTAACCAAAGTGGCATCTTTCATGATGCTGCCAGTGAGAGAGCACAAGGATGTTAAGTGCCTGCAGTTTATGTTCTGCCTTGTGTGTGAGTGTGTGTGGGGGGGCAAGAATTCCAAGGATCTGGCTGGATCCTAACAAAACCCTGCTCCAGCAGATGCTGGAAACCCACAGATAAGGAACTGAACCACCCCAGGGCACTGGCCCTGCTGAGCCTGCTCTGGGAGGAACTCCAGTCATCACTCAGGAGAGCATCCAGCACCACCTCATACTAAAAAATGGATTAAATATCTTGTATGCTGCAGTATGTGATTTTATCCATATATGTAAACAGGCATAATCTGTTCTTTTTCACTGGCCATAAAAATTTGTAATCTGCATACCTGTTGAATTTTTTTTACTTTGCATTACTTTCCAGAGTATTGAACTGAAGTGGGTTTTATATTGAAATTATCTAAAGGCTAATGATAAACAAAAAGTTGCAAAATTATACTGACAATAATTTCCACCTTGCCACCAGCTGTCATTCTCTGGGGTCTGAAGTGGAAACAACATTGCCTTCCTCCCAAAACCCTCTCACTGCCCTTGACAGAAGGCAATTTCATCTAATGAAGACACACGTACTTCAGTATAAAGGTGTCGAGTGAATTTTTCATGAGCTCCTTTGTCTCCAAAGCATTCCAGCTGCTTCATCTCACTGTAAAACTGTAAATGAAAATTAAAGTTTTTTGTGGAAGTGCAGCTGTTGCTTTGAAAAGCATCTGTTTACGAACTAATACGGGAAGGCAGTAACACCCTCAGCTTCTGCTGTGAAGCAGCAGAAGACCAACAGAACTGGGCAAACAGATACCCTGGAGAAAAATAAGCATAACTGATAACATCAGCACTGTGAGGAAATCAATATTCAGATATTTTTAGGTGCCTCATTTTCTGCAATTAATGTCTTGAGCAGTATTAAAAAAAACGAAGCAGCTGAGCTTTTTTCCACTCTACATCCCCCTTTCTTTAACATAGAACTGTTCTTTACTGTGAGGAATTTCATTACAGACAAGCCCTGTCATTAGTGCAGTATGTTGGTATTTACTCACAAGGAAACCAATATAGTCAGCACAGCTATACATAAGCACAACAGTGTGCATTTCATCTAATTTCAGAGCTAAGATCCACATACTCTAATCCAATTACAGAGTAGAGTTTGCTGCAGCAACTATGGGCCTTATTCTTACCTCACTGGCTACATAGTTATTTAAATTTGCACAGATGTGCAAAAGTGTTGCAAAAGAAAAAATAATTTTTTCCCCCCTTGCTGGTATTTTAGTATTGTGGAAGTATGAGTAAGCTGTATTTAGGAATATGGTTAAAAAACCACCATACCCTTAGAAGTCAGACCAGACTGTATATAAGTTGCTTGCTGAAACTGCTACAGCACTCTGGAGGTTTGTGAGAGCAGGCACGCTGCAGACTTTCAGACTTTATTTCACCAACTATATCCTGAGACCTTGTGGGGAGAGTTCTGGTTTAAAAGATGAGTTACTATGATTTATACTTTCACCTCTTCTTGTTGTTAAGAGTTTTCTCATAATCATTTAAACATAAAGAAAGTACAGCTCTGTGCCTATTCATATTTTTAGAGAATAAGGTCACATCTACCACATAGCAGATAATCTGGTACATTCTGTCACTATTTAGCAAATATAGCTGAATAATACGGAATTTATTTTTACCTTTCTCTTTTCAGCCTCTGTGCATATAACTGGACAGAAATAACATTGTGGAGGCTTCTAGCTTGTGACATTTCCTAATTTTGAGGCACTTTATTTCTTAGTCTCAATATTTATTTTTGTGTAAGATGTGTTATCCAGAACAGTTCTAGTACAATGGCATCTATCCTCAGATATAATTTTCAGTTATCAAACCAAAGTAACATTTAAAAATGCGATTATAATCTTAAAGGCTCAAACATAAAGATAAGAAAATATATAATCATAAAAAAAAATCACTCTCTTCAGTGCAGAAGTAGATTTTGATTACTCCTAATTAATTCTGGTTCTGCTGAGATTGATATCTGGTTTAATATAGCTGCTTTGCCAACTGGATGCTAATTTCCTCCTCCTGAGCATAAAGATTTTTCTCAATTTTAATTTAACTGATAACATAGGATTTGATTAATAGCTTCTATGGTGGCTATAGTGCTTTGTTTCCCTGTAATATACAATGCTGAATTTCACAGATGATCCAGAGAAGCTACAAGCAAGTGGTTTTTGAATTTGAGCAAAACACATTTGCTCAGGACAGAATTTCCAGAAAGGAACGAGGGATCAACAAGCTGATTCTTTTCCATCGGTAACCACTGGACTGCAGTAAGCAAGAAAAAAAACCCTGATAGATCTATGAAGGAAGAAAAAAAAGTTTCAATAACATTATGAGGTTGCTGTGCACTGGCTTGAGTGACTGCACCAAGCAAAAGCTAACGCCAATGCCTTCAAGCCTTCAGAAGAAAGAACTTTTTTGATTAAGAATTTCTGTCAGTGTTGTGAAGATAGAGCCAGAACAAACTGAGTGCTCCCACTGGGGACAGTCTGTGGGCACCCAAGTATCCAGAAAAGAGAAAAATGTGGGAAAGTCACACTTCAGAAATTCTGCTTCTCAAAATTCTTGAGGTTTTCCTGAGGTTTTGGTTGGTTGGTTGGTTGGTTGGGTTGGTTTTCTCTCTTTTTTTTGTTTTTTTTTTCAGTAGAAATTATGATAACTAAATTACTTTTCATTTGCATATCTCTGCTGAGTTTTCTCAGGGTAAGATATTAGGATTTTCCTGAATCTATAGGATCAAGGATT
>NW_020955798.1:85054-88235 GCF_003031625.1 Empidonax traillii
TGTCTCTTCTGTTGGTAATTCGGGTTCTTCTTTGCTGCAGGCTGTCCCAGCTTTTCTCTCTGTGCAATTTACTAAATGCAGCATTTACTACCCAATTAAGACATTTGCCTGCTCCCTTACACCTGCCAACACTAATATTTATGTGCTATATGAGCTTCAGGAGCTTGCTTGAAAGCTGAGATGTTACTGAGTCTGAGCAGGCAAGTATTTTGGAGGAGAGCTGCAGGCTCTGACATCACTTCAGATCCCCGCAGCCTTCTCTTCCTCCAGAGAAAGGCTCCACGTTTCCATCTTCATCCTGTGCCAGCCAGAGCCAAACTGGCACTCTTGCTCTGAAGCAATTAACCAAAGTGGCATCTTTCATGATGCTGCCAGTGAGAGAGCACAAGGATGTTAAGTGCCTGCAGTTTATGTTCTGCCTTGTATGTGAGTGTGTGTGTGGGGGCAAGAATTCCAAGGATCTGGCTGGATCCTAACAAAACCCTGCTCCAGTAGATGCTGGAAACCCACAGATAAGGAACTGAACCACCCCAGGGCACTGGCCCTGCTGAGCCTGCTCTGGGAGGAACCCCAGTCATCACTCAGGAGAGCATCCAGCACCACCTCATACTAAAAAATGGATTAAATATCTTGTATGCTGCAGTATGTGATTTTATCCATATATGTAAACAGGCATAATCTGTTCTTTTTCACTGGCCATAAAAATTTGTAATCTGCATACCTGTTGAATTTTTTTTACTTTGCATTACTTTCCAGAGTATTGAACTGAAGTGGTTTTTATATTGAAATTATCTAAAGGCTAATGATAAACAAAAAGTTGCAAAATTATACTGACAATAATTTCCACCTTGCCACCAGCTGTCATTCTCTGGGGTCTGAAGTGGAAACAACATTGCCTTCCTCCCAAAACCCTCTCACTGCCCTTGACAGAAGGCAATTTCATCTAATGAAGACACACGTACTTCAGTATAAAGGTGTCGAGTGAATTTTTCATGAGCTCCTTTGTCTCCAAAGCATTCCAGCTGCTTCATCTCACTGTAAAACTGTAAATGAAAATTAAAGTTTTTTGTGGAAGTGCAGCTGTTGCTTTGAAAAGCATCTGTTTACGAACTAATACGGGAAGGCAGTAACACCCTCAGCTTCTGCTGTGAAGCAGCAGAAGTAAAAGACCAACAGAACTGGGCAAACAGATACCCTGGAGAAAAATAAGCATAACTGATAACATCAGCACTGTGAGGAAATCAATATTCAGATATTTTTAGGTGCCTCATTTTCTGCAATTAATGTCTTGAGCAGTATTAAAAAAAAAACGAAGCAGCTGAGCTTTTTTCCACTCTATATCCCCCTTTCTTTAACACAGAACTGTTCTTTACTGTGAGGAATTTCATTACAGACAAGCCCTGTCATTAGTGCAGTATGTTGGTATTTACTCACAAGGAAACCAATATAGTCAGCACAGCTATACATAAGCACAACAGTGTGCATTTCATCTAATTTCAGAGCTAAGATCCACATACACTGATCCAATTACAGAGTAGAGTTTGCTGCAGCAACTATGGGCCTTATTCTTACCTCACTGGCTACATAGTTATTTAAATTTGCACAGATGTGCAAAAGTGTTGCAAAAGAAAAAATAATTTTTTTCCCCCCTTGCTGGTATTTTAGTATTGTGGAAGTATGAGTAAGCTATATTTAGGAATATGGTTAAAAAACCACCATACCCTTAGAAGTCAGACCAGACTGTATATAAGTTGCTTGCTGAAACTACTACAGCACTCTGGAGGTTTGTGAGAGCAGGCACGCTGCAGACTTTCAGACTTTATTTCACCAACTATATCCTGAGACCTTGTGGGGAGAGTTCTGGTTTAAAAGATGAGTTACTATGATTTATACTTTCACCTCTTCTTGTTGTTAGGAGTTTTCTCATAATCATTTAAACATAAAGAAAGTGCAGCTCTGTGCCTATGCATATTTTTAGAGAATAAGGTCACATCTACCACATAGCAGATAATCTGGTACATTCTGTCACTATTTAGCAAATATAGCTGAATAATATGGAATTTATTTTTACCTTTCTCTTTTCAGCCTCTGTGCATATAACTGGACAGAAATAACGTTGTGTAGGCTTCTAGCTTGTGACATTTCCTAATTTTGAGGCGCTTTATTTCTTAGTCTCAATATTTATTTTTGTGTAAGATGTGTTATCCAGAACAGTTCTAGTACAATGGCATCTATCCTCAGATATAATTTTCAGCTATCAAACCAAAGTAACATTTAAAAATGCGATCATAATCTTAAAGGCTCAAACATAAAGATAAGAAAATATATAATCATAAAAAAAATCACTCTCTTCAGTGCAGAAGTAGATTTTGATTATTCCTAATTAATTCTGGTTCTGCTGAGATTGATATCTGGTTTAATATGGCTGCTTTGCCAACTGGATGCTAATTTCCTCCTCCTGAGCATAAAGATTTTTCTCAATTTTAATTTAACTGATAACATAGGATTTGATTAATAGCTTCTATGGTGGCTATAGTGCTTTGTTTCCCTGTAATATACAATGCTGAATTTCACAGATGATCCAGAGAAGCTACAAGCAAGTGGTTTTTGAATTTGAGCAAAACACATTTGCTCAGGACAGAATTTCCAGAAAGGAACGAGGGATCAACAAGCTGATTCTTTTCCATCAGTAACCACTAGACTGCAGAAAGCAAGAAAGAAAACCCTGATAGATCTATGAAAGAAGAAAAAAAAGTTTCAATAATGTTATGAGGTTGCTGTGCACTGGCTTGAGTGACTGCACCAAGTAAATGCTAATGCCAATGCCTTCAAGCCTTCAGAAGAAAGAACTTTTTTGATTAAGAATTTCTGTCAGTGTTGTGAAGATAGAGCCAGAACAAAATGAGTGCTCCCACTGGGGACAGTCTGTGGGCACCCAAGTATCCAGAAAAGAGAGAAATGTGGGAAAGTCACACTTCAGAAATTCTGCTTCTCAAAATTCTTGAGGTTTTCTTGAGGTTTTGGTTGGTTGGTTGGTTGGTTTGGTTCTCTCTCTCTCTTTTTTTTTTTTTTTTTTTCAGTAGAAATAATGATAACTAAATTACTTTTCATTTGCATATCTCTGCTGAGTTTTCTCAGGGTAAGATATTAGGATTTTCCTGAATCTATAGGATCAAGGATT
>NW_020955798.1:89167-90667 GCF_003031625.1 Empidonax traillii
TATACTTGTCTGAAAGCTGATAATTACCTCCATATTTTTTAATTCCTACACATTTTTTAAATACTGAAGATTCTGCAAAACTCATATCTAGTGATCTTGCTTAGCTATTCTTTTTTTGCTTTCTCTTTTATTTTTATTTAATTTTCTTTCAATGGAATTTCTTATAACTGAAAAAGCTGTTTCACTTTTTAGATGATGACTTTTCATTCAGATGCCTGCTTGGGATGCACTCTTCCCTAAAAGCCTCAAAGATAATTCACTAAAACAGAAAATCATATTTAACATTTGAGATCAGGCCTCACCTGGCACGCTCATTTATTACAAATCTTTACAGAGCTATCTATCTTAGAGTAAATTTTTAGACCATTAACCTGCACATGCTTAACTCTGCAGCTCTGTGTGTAGCCCTCTGTAAATTCAGTATTCTTTCATGGATTTTAAAGGTGAGTACAAAGTACTCTCAGGATGCAGGATTACCTGCCTGTGCTAAAGTATCAACAAAGCACAAGTAGTTATGCTAAAAAGCATAGTAAAATTTCACCACCCCTAAACTCCCATAGTCTGGTTTTGACTGTAGATCTTCATAATAATTATAATTGATTTATCATTATACTGATTTATCCCTATATTACCAGTTAATAAACATGACATTGACAGCATTAGCTTTTCTAGAAATGAGTACACTCTTCTGTAATTATATTAGGATATACATTTCATAAATGTATTTCTGGTTTGCCTTGAAAGACTAAAAGAAAAATAAATTAGCAACAAAAAAATTATGAGAAAACTCCAACCTGGATGTCTGAGCTATTCTTACTCCTTTAAATCAATTACACTGCAAGTAATTATGTTCACTAAATGATAATCAACACATTGGAAATGTTCCTCCCTTAAGCTATCCATAGTTTTAGAGATGGTGAGACTTGCCAAATGTTTATTATTTCAACGGAGTGCAAAGTACAACAGTGTTCAAAAATACAACTGTTCAAAATTGCTTGTCTGCTTGCAAAGATGGTAAATATTCACTGCAGTGTTCCTGCACCTGAACAGGGGGGATTGAAATATTGGTTATGAGCAGAATTGGAGTGATATTGCAGAGAATATTTGAAAACATCTAACTGACCAAGCACAGAGAGTAGCTACACATCCTGTGGCCCAAGTCCAAATATTTTTCTAATATTAGGGCCAGGAGCAGTTGATGTACCACACCCAGGTTAGTAAACAGGAAAGGCTACATCTCTTGCTTTGTCCTGCAGCGCCACATGACAAAGGAAGACACAGGATACGTCCAGGCAGATCCATTCAGGCAAGAGGAGATACGTCCAGGCAGATCTATGCAGTGAAGGGAAGATATAGGGTATCTCCAGGCAAATCCATGTACACACACCTAAGCTCTTCAGTGCTGTGCTCAGACAGGAGACAGGTTGCACCAGTGCAGAGAGCTCAAAGTCTGCCTGTACCTCTATGCAGAGATGTCTGTTCCTTCTTTTCTTTTTTTTT
>NW_020955798.1:91355-164421 GCF_003031625.1 Empidonax traillii
CCCTCCCCTTTGCTTCCCTTCTCTTTCTCCCTCTTTCCTTCTTTTCTTTCTTTCCTGCCCCAGCTGATCTCCACTGTTACAAATTTGCTGCAGTGTAGAGCTGAATATTCAAAGGTGACATCAGCCATAGATTTCAAATGATGCATTGGAGCCCAGAAGCAGGGTTTTCTAATCTAAAGGACTGTATCCTCTGTGAAGTGAGGAGAGTCCTCAGCACTTGCAAAGAGAGGGGACAGGAGAGGAGGTACCTTGTGGGGGTAGGTCCAGCAAGAGAAAATAAGGAACACAGTAGTAAGTCATTGGCAAGGAGGATGAGAGAAGAATTATAGGAAAAGTCACAGGTAATCCACAGCCAGGGCAGGGAAGTGTAGGATAACTCAAAGGAGGGAGATGAAATAAGGTAGGGGCATCTTGGGAGACGCTCTTTACTTCTTTTATTTGCAAGATGCTTCTAAAACCTGGTTGCTCTTCTTCACTGTGCCACTGACTGCTCTTATATCTTGAGTTCTCCTTGTAGATGTTGTGTTCCCACCCTTCTCTGTGGGAAGCTTCTCCCATGTGCAAACTTCTGATGCACATGTACATGACACTCTGCTGAGGAATACTGGAAATCCTGTAGCACCAAAGAGCTGGTCTGTAGCAACAGCCCAGCGCTGTTCACAGATGATGGTTTTGACTCCAGGAGGATGCCTTAGCCATTAGTCTTCACCTGAGTTTACCAGCTTAGGCAGGGGCAGCTGTACCACCTTGATTTGCAAGCCTGTGGGTCAGGCTTCTCATGGGGTCTCTAAACTTAACTGTATTATGGAGCCTGGTTGTCTGCACTGATGCATGAGACAACTTGCGAGCCATTTAATCAAACCCTCATTTCACCAACTTATCTCATATTAGTCACTGTCATCATACCTGACATCGCTCCAAAGTCAGTCAGGAATAATCTCCCCATTGCTAGTCCTACCATGAATTTATTTGCTCCTCTTCACCCTTTCAGAACATCTAATGTCCAACAACCTCATAAGATATGGTCCGTATCTCACAAGACTGCTGTATGATTAGAAAATATTTTCTTTGTACTACTGCCAAAGAATGTCTGCAGGGTTGCACAGCAAATGTAGCAAAGGTAGGAGCAGTCTCACTAAGATACACTCCTCAGTCACAAGACTAATTTATCTTCCTTAGATGCACCTTTCTTCTCCACCATGATGAGATTTAATATCTAATCTCTGTACTGAATAATAATATGCCAGCTGTCAACTGCCTGGAATTCTTACACTGGGAGAAAAAATGGTGAATGTATATAAATGACAAAGCAAATTGTACTCTAACAATATTTAGTCTTTGCCAGTCAATACTGGCAGTAAGAACACATGTAACTAAAAATATAAGATTTTATATTAATTGAAATTATGTTGGCTCAATAACATAAAGAGTATATATGCACAGACTTTATTTTAGGCCTGATCCTATTCCTATTTTAAATTCTGACTTCAGATACCTCAACAGCCATTTCTTTTCTCACACTGCTGTAAACAAAGAATAATTCTGGTGAAGCTGCTGTGGCACCAGCAAAGGCCATGGAGTGAGGAAGCAAGCTGGCAGTACTCTGCGAGGAGGGGGCCAGTCAGCCCTATTCCCTCATGAAGTCTGCAAGCAGGAAACAAAGCTTGAAGAGGTGTTTGGGTAGAGCACTTTGCTCTATGCTGCAAGAAGCTCCAAGAGGAAAGCAGTTCCTAGGACCATGCTGTAAACCATCTTGTGTTCTGTCTTTCCTGTCATCCATGTGGGACCTCTTGTGTTCAACTCTGCAGCTCTGTCTTCTACATGAGAGAGAGGCAATAAATTATTTGTACCCTTCCCTGCTTGCTGACTGCTGTGCACAAACAGGCTGGTGATGTTTGGGCCGGCAGTGACATTGAGAGCCCAGCTGTGGTCTGTGCTATTTTTCCCATGCATCTCCCATTTGTGGCTGCAGGGGCTCTGATGGTCTGAGGCTGTCCCTGCTACAGGAGGGCTTTTCCAGAAAACGAGAAGACCTTCTCCTGTGCTGCTGACAAACAATGCCTCATCCAAAGTAACACCACTCAGGTGTCTCAGGTTTCTTTGAAAATGATACCCCAAGTACCTGTTTTGAGCTTGGAGGGGTGGGGAGAAGGGAAAGGAAGTTCTCAGGTGATGGTGTCACAGTGGTTGAGCAGCCAGGCTGTGGCTGGCACATCCCCAAGCTGCTCCACAGCTTGTCCCTGCTGCCTGACTGCTTCCTCCACCACCCTGTGCCAGGCACAGCTGCCCAGCTCTGACAAACCCTACCTTGGGAGAGAGGTTGTGAAGAGGCAGCGAGGCCGTAGCATGGTGAGGGACATGCAGCTCTGGCTGCTGGGGAATATGAACTGGCGGTGTTTTCCTCCGTCTCCCCATGTGGGATCTGAGAGCTGGAGGTTGCTATCGCATTGCAGCCCTGGCTGCTGTTACAGTGCCTTTTGCATAGAGAGCCACTCAGTGACAGTACAGCCCTTCCCAGGCTGATGCCGGATGAAAAGCTTTGTCGTGCAGGTTACAAGTTTTGCGGCACAGTGCATGCTCGTGCTGCAAGTGCCTGCCATGATACTTTCTGCAGCTGCAGTGGCATTGCTGTAGCTGTTTCTGGTCTGGGAAAATGATTTATAAATAGAATTTATTGTTGGTGTATCTCCACTGTCTGTACTAACAGCAGAAGCCAGAGCAAATTGCAGTTGATTTGTTTGTGGTTTACATTGAGTTCATAAATTAACTAGAGAAAAAGGTGAACTATTTGCTGTGTTAAAATATAACTAGGAAAATGGCATAAGGGCAAACTATTTGCCTGAAAGGGAACTTATTTTTGACAAAACTGTATAGGAAGCTTTAGATTGCAGTAGCAGTACTAAAAGCCCTTTTTGATCAGTAGTTTATCTCATACTTGAACACTTACTAGAATTTGTTTCCAAGTCCGAAGGCAAAATTTTTGAGAGGCAAATTAGCTGCAGGACACACAGATGAGTGAACATACAGTGTTTTTTTACTTAACTGTTATTTCTTCAAATGGAAAACACACATTTGCTTTGCATTAATGGCTTCATTGTAATGATTAATGTCTCTGTGTCTTTCTGTGATTATTTTTCACTTAAGAGTGTGGTTACCAGTAACAGTTTGTCAAAAGAAACAAGTGATGGTATATCAGTTATCTCACAAAGCACTAAAAAGTTTTCTTTAATTTTAATCTCTTGTAATAATCCTTTCTGCCTAACATGCATTTCCCTCCTTGCCCATGAGAACAGAGTTAACTTTAAGAATATATTGCAAGTTCTGTGTTTTAACTTGTGTGTGTGGGAGAAGACAATCATAGATGCCTCTTTTATTTATTTACTTATTTTTTAATTTTTATTTTTTCTGTGTGTGACTTCCAGGAACATGTAGATCTTTCCCTGGCAGCATTTCTTGGCTCAGGCTTTCAAGTATCTGATGATATGACCTTTAGGAACCATCACCCTGCAATACAATAAGGTTTGGTGTATTCTGTTTGAAATCGAGTGTTTGGATAGTGGCTGAAGGCTTTGTGAAATTCCTGAGTGAAAGGAACAACATTTTCTAACGCTTGGTGACCTTTTGCATCTGCCGAATAAAAAAGTGGGTAATATTTAAAAAATAAAACTAAAAAAATAACAAACATGCACCTAATTTTTTCCCACAATTTCACATTGGGAAAAAGCCATTATTTTAAAGGAAATAAACTGCCAGGGACTGTGATGGAAATCAATGGAAATGAGGTTGTATATTCCTGGAATTTTACCTAAAAAGCGGAGTACTATTTTTGTCCTTGTTCTTCCAAAGATGTGTGCATGGGCTTTGCCTTACACCACTTAAGCTCACACTAAATGCATTAAGCTCTACAAAAGGACTTTTCAAGATGACCCTTCTAAATACAACTAGTTGTGATATCTTTGTAAGTTACAAAACTTTCCTGGAACTAAGAAACTGTACATACCAGTAAATCAAAACAATTCAAGTATTTATTGTTTGCTAGAAAAAATAATATCAGTTATGTAAACTGGGTTGAAATTTGACTTACGAAAGTATGGCTGAGATCTGTGTGTGGTCCTCCTTCCCTCCCCTCACAACTAATTAATGTATTGATATTTGTCAACTATTTTATGACACCAACTCTAAATCTCTATTAGGTACTCAGTTGCTTACAGAGAAAAACCTGTCAGGAACTGTGTCTTCCACAATGCGCACAGAGAAGGCAGTTTTCACCTATGATGCCATTTAAATTTTGAAAACAATTATTGGCCAGAGCTAGAAAACAGTAACAATTTCTCAGGGGGTTTCATGCATTAAAGGAGAGATGGAGAGCAGGGAATGAAATTTTACAGTTCATTAAGCATTTCTCCTGTTTTCTTAGAGGTGGAATATCTTCATGCAATGCAAATAATAATAAGAGTCTTTGCACGCTGAATCTCTACAAAAAATGACAAGCTTGTCAATTATAGTCCAAGCATGCCTGACACCATGGCCAGGAAACCTGCCCCACCAGTTGCTTGTCATCAAAGTCTTCTTTCATTTTGCAATGAAAGTAAATAAAAAGAATTGTTATGAGGAACAATGGGTGAGATTCACTTGAGCTGGGTTGGGAAAAGCTAAATCACAGTTTTCCAGCCAACCATTTGCATGTGTTTCCAAAGCTTTACTTGGCGATATGTGCAGTGTTTCCATGGTCAATGGGAAGCAGCTCCCAGCCAGATCTCATGTCTTTTGGGCCAGGACAAATCTGACATGTTCTAAACCTTAAGATTAGTGAAATAACATGAATTTAAGTGACTAGTCTTTGGTTGTACTGCTCAAGTAAAAATTCCCAGGATCTCCTAAATGCTAAGATATCGGTAGGAACTTTTTACTGGAGATTATGTATTATGTCATATTATACATGACAATTTTTACCAATTTGTATCCTGAATAAAAATTATACCTATCATACATATTACTACTATTCCCACTAGCACATCTTTGGGAGTAGTATTTATTTTTGTTTTGTTGTTTTTTTTTTTTTTTTTTACTACGAGCTCAGTTTCCCTCCCATCCCTGATCACACAATTGTTTCCAGGACTGCTGCTGGCTGAGTTCAGAGTAAGTCATTGCATTACTAGTTGGGTGGGGAGAGAAGGAGGACCACACACAGATCTAAACCACAGTTTGATAAGTCAGATTTCAATCCAGTTTACATTACTGACTTTATCTTTTCCAGCAAAAAATAAATACTTGAATTGTTTTGATTTACTGACATGTAGCATTTCTTAGTTATAGGGAAGCTTTGTAACCTGTAATGACATCACAACTTCCATGTAAACAGGAAGGTTGAATCTTTCTTCCTACTATACTTGTATGGCTTTTGTTATCATGAAGTGCCTCTTACTCTGAACTAATGTACCCTCACGAGAAGCACGCAAGAGCCGTCAGTGCCACTGCACGAGACACACTGGACTGTACAGAAAGTGGCTCTGGCACATGGGCTGGGTTAAAGCTCCCTGTGAGCATAGGCTGCAGAGAGTACAGCGGTGTGGTTGGCACTGCTGAGTGCTGAAGGATGCCTACAATTCAAAGGGAGTACCCCCTGAATTGCCCAAAGGTGCTCGTGCCCAGGGAATGGTCAGCTCACACCTAAAAGCTCACACACTTATTTTGCAGAAATAAGAGGCATGGATTTCCCTGCCTCTTCCCTCAACTTGAGGGGGTTCACTTCTGTCATATCTTGTAGACAACGCACGGTGGAGATTACAGCACTGAGGTAGACTGGTTGCAAACCCAGACACTGTGTCATTTCTGATGAGAGTGGGCTGTACGGAGAGTGGAATGCAAGTTTTAAAGGTCAAGGAAGAAGAGAAAATTGTCCAAAGTGTTAAAAAAAAAAAAAAAAAAAAAAAAAAAGCAGCTGTGTTCTGGAACAGTGTGTGTTTCCAAAATCTTGCTGCCATGGTCCACCTTAGAAAAACTTTGAAAAACTGAGGCTGACACATCAACAAAGGTCAAATAATGTCTTCTGAAGAGTTGGCAAAGGGAGTATTTATTGTGATGAGAAATGAGCATTGTGAGCATTGAGCTGGTCAGTTATCAATGAGCATCTTTAGGCACAGGAAAATGCACAATTAGCAGAAGTTGTTGACAGTATTTTCATTTGCTTGTTAAGATAACATCTCTCCTGTTCAAGTTCAGCTGGAAGACAGCTATTCTTTCCTAAGCTAGTTTGAAGATTATTCTATTATCATGAGAGTTATACGGTTAAATATGGCAATAGTTAAGTAGAGCCCTCCATCCTCTCCACATGGCTCTCCACATCTCCTCTGAGCAGTACCTTGTACCTGACCGAAGATACAGAAAAAGGCCAGTGACATCTTGTGACTCTCCAGAAGACACACTTTGCAGTAGAGAGGTCATTTACTCTCCGCTCTGCAGAGCCTTCTCAAGGGGGCTTATAATTTTTCTGGACTGATAGGGGTATTTAAGTTGGGGTATAAGATTCAGTTGCTGGAATAGTCTTGTCCCTCCTTTGAAACAATTTGTTTTAAAATGAGAAAATACCATGACAATCTACTGTCCCTAAAGGAACAAAGATTTCTCCGTAACTCTCCATCCTTTAACATGAGCATCAATTATTCACCTGCTAATAACTGCATCTAACAACCCATTCAGCATTCCACACACTGAGAAGGCAGGCACAGATCTTAATTTCTGATCAGAGGAACTAAAGGTTTGCATGTTTTGTGCAGGTGAGAAGGAGGCACAGATGCATGATATGAAGAAGATAAAAGTAGTTCCAAAAAAGATTTAAAAAACAGATAATGGTTTTGGTTACCAAAGACAGAGGTGATGAGCTAGTAATTACTGTTTTTGCTTTACAGACCATAAATTAAACTGATGGGAATTTTAATGGAAAAACCCCTAACCTCCTATTTTCTAGTAAAAATGTTACGTAAAATTTTTACATATGGATTTTTTTTTTTCAGAATTAACAGTAAATATGCATATAAAATTAAACCACATTGACTTCCCAACTGTTTCTGTGTTCAGGAACATGGGCAACAATAGCCACCCATTGCTAATGGTACAGACCTGAAAGCGAACAGTCTGATTTCTCCTTGGCCAGGCCACATCTTAGCACCAAAGCTGCTGTGAAGAAAAATTGTTGACTCCTCTGTGGGTAACAGATATTTGCAAGGATCACCTTCAGGATGATTAGCTTAATCCTCGAAATTCCCCAAAGAACTGCTGGGAAGAAGGGCTCTGAAAACCAGGGTGAGCCACATAGCCAACCTCCTGACTTAGAAGTACCCAATCCTTCCGCCTTAGTCGTGACCTCCCTGACTTTTAAGGTGTTGCTCGACCTGTACAGGAAACGTTTACAGCATCACGGCCGATGGGGAATCCCGTCTCCATGAACAAGGGGATCTTTGCCCTTCAAGCAGAGACTATAGAGAACGTAGTGAGATGCTCCTCTATCACACCGTCATGGCCGATCCACTGGGGTTCACTTCAGGGTATCTCATTAAGGCACCTCTTTACCGCAGCGGCACCTTCAGCAGCAACTGGTACTTTGAAAACACTGCTGGAGAGGGATGCCCCATCCCTGGAAGTGTTCAAGGCCAGGCTAGAGGGGCACTGAGCAACCTGCTCGACTGGGAGCTGTCCTTGCCCATGGCAGAGGGGTTGCAAAGAGATGCTCTTTAAAGTCTCTTCCAACCGAAGCCATTCTGCGATTCTACGATATGCGGAGAAATCTCTGTCCTCCTGAGCCCTGTGAGCAATGTCCCGCAGCGGGGAAAGCATACGAATCCCAGGCGGGCTGGCGGGGTTGGGCCGCGGGGAGGGCAGAGGCGGGGCCGGCGGCAGCGGCCGGGGCACTGCGGAGCCGGCGCGGCGCTCACCGGGCGGGGACTGCACCTTCCCCTCCGCAGAGCGGCGCCGCCCCCCGGCCCCCGCCACACCTCCCGGCCCCCCGCCCGTCGCCCCGCTCCGCTCCCCAGGCGGCGGCGGCACCCGCTGCCCCGTCGCGGCTCTGCCTGCGCCGCCTCGCCATGGAGCAGGGGCCGGCGGGGGGGTCAAGCGCCGCTGCCGCCGCTGCTGCCGCTGCCGGCACCGGGGGTCTGCTCCTGCCCCTGAGCGAGACCGAGCAGCAGCGCTACTCCGAGCTCTTCTCGCGGTGCTGCCCGCCCCCCGAGGCGGCCGCCGGGGGCAGCAGCGTGGGCGAGCTGTTCCGGGCCTCCCAGCTGCCCCCCGACACTCTGCACCAGGTGGGTCCGGCTCCAGCTCGCCCCGGAGCTGGGGGGTGCGGGTGGTTTGGGGGGAGTGCCGGACGGGACCCGCTCCCGCAGCGCTGCGGGAGAGGGGCTGGCGCTGCCTCCGCCGCGGAGTTGGGGGCTGCGGGCGGGCCGGTGCCCCTGCGCTGCCCGCGGGGCCGGGACGAGGGTCCCCTCCCCGGGCAGGTCCCTTTCCCGCAGCGGCGGTGCTGGGGCTGCACCGTGCCCGCTTTCTCCCTCCAGACGGGCTGCGGACAGTGGTGGTGTGCGGCGTCCCCGCGGTTCCGCGCTCCGGGTGCGGTGCGTGAGGGGCAGCCCGTGCCGCCGCGGCGTGCCCCGGGCCGGGCACCCTGATCCCCGGGCGCTCCCGGTCAGGTCGCTGTTGCCGTCGCCTTCCTCAAAAGGGCCCCAAAAGTCATAAAAGCAGTTGTGTGCGCAGAGCTGTAAGGACGTGCGATGTGTTAAACTTCTGGTGTAACTCTTGAGATTTTTTTTTTTTTCCTTCTACGTGTTGTTTCAGTGGAAAAAAAATCTGTGGGTTAAAATGATGCTGCGGGGTTTATGTCAGTTTTTGAGCACGAACACATCACGGTGCGAAGTGTGAGGGTCTTGTCCTGTCAGAGCAGCAAAGCCACAGAAGTCCCCAGGGGGGGCTGTGAGGCAGAACCATCCTAGTTTTGAGGAGAAGCTTGTCTGGGGTGGGAAAAGGCTTGTGCCAGCCATTTTCCAGGGACAGGGAAGAGTCAGACTTGCCTTCTCCACCTGCAGATTAGTAATTTGACTAATGCACTGCAGTTGCATAATACTTCTGACAATAAACTGAACAGAGATGGGATATTCCTGTTTATTTATTTATTTAATTTATTTACATGATTTCTGTTGTTCAGTAGCTTTTACTTACCGAGCAGAAAAAAGTTATGTTGAAAGGGAGCTGATGTAGAGTTGTACCTGGGCATCGCCTGAGGATACTGAACTTATCTACTGCTTTCCTGATAGCTGTTTGGCCATCTCTTAGTGGATGGAACTCTGAACGAAAATACGGTATTTCAAGGATATTTTTCTTCTTGCTTGTGCTCTTTACCAGATCAGTAAAACTAAAATCGTACCAAGCACTATTACTACCTTATAGTGAGCCACACTGTGACCTTGGTCTTGCAGGTGAATTTTGATTGGTGAAAGTAGAGATTTCACATAGATATAACACCAAGACTGGGTCTTTTTGCAAAGAGGATTTTAAGTAAGAAGGCATATATTTAAGAAACTTGCTATGGCCCAGTTACTGCATTTTCCAAAGAAGTGTAGAAAGAACCCTCTTATTTCCACTATGAGATTTCTTACCCTATCATTTAAGTGAAATTTATGATCATATTATTATCGTAGTCTGTTTTTGGGGCCATTTTGATTATAATGTGTGACTTAAGCCTGGAAATGGTGGGGTGAGTTTTTTTGTTTTTAAAATTATTTCCAGGTATATTTATGCTGTGAAGAGGACATTACTGGGAAACAAGCCTGTAATTGGCTTCAGGAATATTCAGATAATAAGGCCTATGGGATCTGGGTCCGTTTCTCTTCCTTCTTCCATCCCCTCCCCCTCTTGTTTATACAGCACTAATCACAGTGGCTTCTGCTCTATGGCTGGAGTGCCTGTCTTCAAAACCCACTGCAGCCAGGTATTCTTATGTTTACTGAGACGCAAAAAAAAAAAAAAAAGGTAATGAATTAAAAAGAAAGAAAGGTGGGTGTTTTGATAGGGAAAATCCCACAACATTGTTTGAGATATTTTTCTGATGCTTTTTATTATCCTCTGAAGATGCAATTTAATATTTTCTCTTTAAAAAATCCTACTATTGTAACAGTTACGGGAGCAGGGCACAGAGGTTCATGGTGTATGTTTTCTCATAGTACAGGGAACACTTCTTTTAGGCAGAGGCAGGTTGTTTGGTTTAATATAATGTGTTTTCTTTGAAATAATTGTTGACCATGAAAGTTTTTGTTTGTTTGTTTGGGTTTTTTTAATGCTTTTTAAAATCACCATCTGTTAGTGCTTCACATACAGGCATCCCTACTGACTGACTGAGAAATGGTCATGCTGAGTTTATTCATGTCAGAAATGGGGAAATTTGGAGCTTGCACAGTCCAGAAGGTACTTAACACCCTTCCCTGGCCCTTGCATGGGCTATAACAAGAGGCAGCTATGGATGGTTTTGTAAGCAATGTGCAATTTACAGCTTTTTATTCTCAAGGTATTCATTGAGGAGTGGTTTTGCAGATCAGGATGCTTCCAGAACTGGCATTTAGTGCCATAGCACTCTCAAACCTGTACTGTTGTCTTCAGTTGTACTTCTGTAATAAGTGGGATGACTTTTTGAGAAAGAAGCAGCCTTTCCTTATACAGTCTTTGATTAGGATTTCTTATAAGCATTATGGGAAATCTCCTTCTACCTTCCTTAATTGTAATGGCAGGGTTTGCTGTCTAGACAAATATCAGGTGGGTGCATCCTGGCTGGAGTTTGGTTTAAAGGTTAGTTGGCTTAATCCAAGAAGTTATATAGATAAAAGAGACTAGGTAACAGACAGCAGGTAGGGAATGTGAGACCATGTGCCAGAAGAGGAAATGCTGAAATAAATGGAAAAAATCCAAGAGCAGTCGGGTCAGTAGGAGCAGATGGTGTGCACCTGAGAGTCCTGGACCTTGCTAAGAATAAGGTGATTGAACATAGATTCATTACACCCAGGCTCATTAAAGCCACCTATTCTCCTGGGCAATAGGGTACAGCAGAGATTGTACCGATTTCACTTAGAGCTGAGATTGAACAATGAACTCGTCAATAGTTAGTTCTGGAAAAAAAGTTGAAGTTAGGACTAAAATGAAAAATGTCAGACACTTCACAGAACAGAGAAGGGCACGACAGGGACAGGAGGGCATGGTTTCATACTTCCCCCATGTATTGAAAGTTTTTGGCTAGCCATATTGTGTGATTAAAAAGATTTTATTTAGACTTGCACAAAGCCTGTGGCAAGATCTTTTACCAGGGGCTTTTAAAGTAGCTCTGTAAAATGTCTATAATTTCTTGCCTGAAAGATCTGTGCTGAGGTTGTTTTTATTTTAATTTTTTTTACAATATTTATGTAGAAGCAGGAAGGAGCAGACTAGTCATTCACCATGCAGTTCTATAGTCTGTGAGAATTAGAAGAAACTCAACAGCATCAGCTGGAGATATATAGATATATATATATATATATATATGCACACCCACGTTGGTCAAGTAGAAGATGGTGTTCCCTGTGCTTCAAGAAATGAATTTATGCAAAGAGAAAAACAGTCTTGGAAAAAAACCCTGTTTTAAAGTCACGGGGCCCACAAAAATATCACTGAAGTGAAGGTCATCCCACAGCATACTTTGTCACATAGATCAATATTGGTAACCCCTCTTACATGGGGAGAAGGCAGGCAGAGGTGTGGGAGCAGTTGGAAGGAAGGGATGAGTGAGGGTAGCTCAGGGCAGGAGGCACTGCTAATGGCCATCACTAGATAACAACAGGTTCGTGTGCCCACGAGGGCAAACTCCCTCTGGGGTTTCTGGCGCATTCCTTGGAAGAATCTATTTGGTTGTGCTCCCTGAGTGCATTGGAATGTCAATACTCCACACTGTCCGAAGGTGCTGACAGTGGCTGGTTTGCCTTGTCTTGGTTTGGGCTGCCAGGGAGTACGTACAGCCTTACAGCCTCTGCTCCTGAGTCTGGGACCCCATAGTGCATTTGTTACGGGTACCAATGGGCTGATATCTGCAGGGATTTCAGATAAAATATTGCTTTACAGAGTCAATGCCCACTGATCAGCAAAGGAAAGGTACCTTGTGCTAGTTTTACTGTTTGTTGATATTCCTGTGGTCTCTGAATATTTTGTCCTAAAAAATTAAGGAGCAGAATTGGACTAGAGATTTACACTGAAATGCTTATTTCTTTTCATTAGTTTCTGACTTATTTGATTGATTCTCACTTGGTTGTCTGATGTTATCTTTAATTCTCAGCTTTATAAACCTTATTCTTATTTGTGGATGTGGCACTATCAGCACAGAGATCCAGTTTTCTTAATAAAATGTGTTCTTTCCTCTGCAAATGAACACACTGTGTTATTTTGAGCTCTGAGGATGACAAGTACTAATTGTGTGATACTGGAGCTGTACAGGCACTGCATTTTTTAGCTGGGACTCTCCTTCCAGCACTGTGTGAATAGGGAACACAGACCAGCGATCGTGCTTTTCTTCCACAGGCTTCGTGAGTTAATTTGTGTTTATTGTGCCTTGTCTCTATAGTTACAGCTCTACAGTTTAACTGTATTTTTGTGTTCAAAAAGGAGAAGTGAGAATAGACTAAAAAAAAAAAAATTAAGTTGATATTTCTTTGGAAAAATGCCAGTAAGGATTGGCTTTCTGGTTTTTTTTTTTTTTTTTTTTTTTTTTTTTTTTTTTTTTTTTTTTTTTTTTTTTTTTTTTTTTTTTTTTTTTTTTTTTTTTTTTTTTTTTTTTAATTCCATGAGGATAAATTACTACCTACATGATAGCTGGGGTGGGAATAACTTTCTGCCTCAAACAGGGAGAAAAGAACAAGAACTGTGGCAGTTACAGTATGAGCTGTGTAAGTGAAGAAAATCTGGATTTAATGGTACTTTACCAAAGATGAAATTTGCTCTGTTGTAGCTGTTGACAGAATGTGGCATTATGGTAGTGCTGGCAGTGTGATTTAGCTGACTGAACAGCAGGTTCGTCAAAAAGTGGTGTTAGAGAGAAGTGGCATCCTACTGACATCTTTGAGCCAGGAAGAAACAAAAGCAGGGTACAACTTTAAGTAAGTGATGCAGCAAGAAGAGGAAAGGAAAACTGATATTTCAGAATCAATACTTCTGGCCGCAGTCTCCTAAACTGTCACTGCCTTTCTAGAGTCACAGGCAAACATGTGTTTATGTCAGTAGGATAATTAATAACCCAGATGTAAAAACCATGGCAGTATTATTATAAAAAAATTTATAAACGGTAACAAAGTAAAAGGTAAAGATTCACCTGAAGCAACCTTGATGTGTTCCAAAAAGAAAAATAAATTGAGGTCGTCGTACATCTTTAAACTATTTTTTAGCATTTAAACTATCACTTCATAGTCACTGCTTCAAGATGAGACATTTTGAGTGCCTCAGCATTGAGATACACAGTAGATGATTCGTAGGAGCCGTTCCTTCCCAAGTGTGTTTCAAATCACACTGTAAAACCAGAGACTCTTAGACCTGCTTGTCACAGGTATCCAGTGGGATGGTCAGAATTAGCCTGGCCAGGGTCTGCAGCCTTCAGTGATTAACCATCATAACAGCCAAGTGTCAATTAATTATTTCATTCTCTGAGTAAATAATGGCGTTGCTATGCCCGTGATTTAAAATAACTGCAAGGGGGATGGAGAAAAAAGTTCCATAGGGTAGTTTTCTTCGTGAGAGGCTGCTGTAGTATGAAGCAGGGATGATGAAGAACGGGTTTTATTTTTACAATTTAAGTAAGTAGTTTTGTCATGGGACTTACATAAGTGCAGTGGTGTTCACTAAAGTTTTGATATAACCCTTTCTGCTCTTGCCTGTATCTACCGCAGTATGCTGTCAGTATTGTGATATATATACACAGATTGATGATCTTGCCACAGTCTGTTTTGCAAAGGAGATGTTGAACAGAGAATTCACTTCAGTGGTTGAGTCTGGTGAAAACACCCCCCCACAAAAAATGGTATAAAGGTGGTATAAACTCTGAACACATGAATTTAGCTGAGCTGAAAAACTTAGTCAAGATAGAAATGCTTGTTCCATCTTTCATGAATCTGTGGCAAGGAATCAGGATAAATAACCTATTTAAATTTAAAACACTATGATTTGAGAAATACAACTGATGTTATATTTGTAAAGCAAGATCCTTTGATGTATTAACATCTAAACATGCCAGCAGTATGGTAAAATAAAACATTAATGAGCCATATGTGCTAGTTCAACTCTTGAAGACAGTGAAAGAGTTGAACAGCTGAGTTAGTGGATAATTAACTAGAAAAGGTTGCTGGAGTAGAAAATCAACTGTGGACAAATAGTAATCCCCTCTTCCTGAGCAGGGCGAATATTTTTTTTCCCAGTATATTCAGCAGCATTCTTGGTGACCACTGCATAAAATTGAGAACTCTGTTGAGAATAACTTCTTCTTTGCTTATTGTTATTTTATTCCATTTTTATTTTTTTTCCTGACATTTAGACATGATGATGATGATGTGGAAGGATGTGGTGGGATGAGATCCATTAGTTCTGTGAACTAGTAGGACACAGTGACCAGAAATAATTGGCTAAATCAGTAACTGCAAATTATATTTACTTAATTTATCAAAGTGTCTAAAAGACAAAACGTATGTTTATAAATCCATTTGTAGTTTATATTTCCAAATCTTTGTACATATAAGAAATGTGTGGCTTTTTTTTTTTTTTTTTTTTTCAGTAGAGGAAGGCTGCCTGTGTATTTTTAAATGGATTCCAGTTTTTAGCTAAATTTGACTTTGCATATATCACATGTGCCTACACAAGCAGGTGTGTCTCTTATTAATAGAGAAAATTTAATATTTTATAGGAACTGAGATGTATATTACATTTCTGATAAAGTAAGTATTAAAATGTATATTAAGTGATGTAGTTGCTTAAATGTGTTTTAATGTTACCATAGTTACTCAAAAAGAGCAAGAATCTTGTTTTAACGATGACCAACTAATGAGACATATCTTTATCTAGAAAAGTGTGAAGTTAAGGTCTTATCTCTTGGAACTTAAATAATATTTTAAATAGCTTATTTTTCCCAAGAATCTGCCTTGCAAACATTAAAGTTAGGATGCTTCATACTACCAGTTGTTTCAGTCTGGGTGGTGCATTTGGAGAGGTGCGTTGAAGGTGCTGCCTCTGACAATGACAAGTGGTGTCACTGCACAGAGCACACCGGTGGCGTGTTGCGGGTGCTCTCTGTTAGCAACAAGGCTGCTTAAAACTACCCCAGGATTACGCACTGGCTGCCTGACAAGTCGTCTCTTGTACTTGTTTGAACCACTCAGACCTTCATAATGAGCACAGATCACTGAACAGAGAGCTACAGGAGTGCCCCAAGTACAGCAGCGTGACGAGCAAATGCCTTTAAAAAATAAGGGGTGCGTGGGGGTCCTGAGAAACTTTAGATAGCTTGACTACCAGAGCACATCTGCAGTGTTTTCTTCTGCTGCTTTATTTTTTTATGTCCGTGGGATTTTTTCTGCCCTGAGCAATCTTTCGCTATTCAAAAAAAGCTGTGAATGTTGGTTCTAGTATCTTTGTGTCTGTGTAGTCCTATAGGGTCGATGTGCAGTACTTGGTTGCTCCTCTTCCCTGACAGAGAGTGGTGGGGAGCTACTCCCTTGAGCAGAGCCGTGTTGAAACGCTGGATTGAGGACTTGAAAACCCCACTGGTTTGGTGGCACTGAAAATTTAGAGTCACCTAATGGGAAACACTTGACTGAGCTTGAATTCAAAGTGTCTGAGCATGACCCATAGTGTCTTCTTGCTCACTAAAGTATTAGTCATGAAGCTGAATTCTGCTTTCAGTAGCAAATGTCTGTAACATTACTTTATTATTATGATTATAAATTTCAAGTGTTTTTTTGGCATAAGCCTTTTGAATTGATTTACCTTTTTTTTTAATCCTTTCTTTTTCTTAAAGTGTCTTTCCACACCAAGAAACATTAGATCAGCTTTGGCATGGGCAACATTTCACATTTCATGCATTATTTACTTCTGGCATAATTTACACAGTGATGTCCTATGGAAGCCAAGATGATATTTCAGAATAAAACAACGTGTCTAATCATTTGCAAAACAGAGTGACTGCTGTGGGCTAACAATTAGAGTCAGAATTATTTTGTTATGAACAGTAACAGCAGTGGATCAGTAAAAGGTGAAGGACTTCGAGGTTCCAAATACCTGAAATAAAAATAAAAGGGGAAAGAGGCCAAAACTCAATAGTGTGATTCTATATATTTTATTTATATTTAATTTTTTTTTTTTTTTACTTGCCCTCCTCTGAATAATTGCTGCCTTTGGAAGCACATCTTTGTTTTAATAGCTATAGGCTGCTTTTCCTTTACTGTGTATGGATAGAAATGCAAATACAAGTCTTGATATAAAATGTGCTGTAAAATCTTGGTGTACTGTGCATGGGCACTGGAGATGATGTCACCTTTGACTCTGGTGTTGCTGCTTTGAAGTCCTGTGCTCTTCAGCTGAATTGAGGATAGACACCTGGTTTGGGCCCAAACAAGTAGGTTCTCACTGACTGAATGATGCATTTCTGCACATAAGCATGTTGGGTGAAATAGCGATAGTCTTAGTGCTGTGTTTAGTGCTGTAGAAGAGGAAAAAATTGACCTGCTTTTCCAAGTGATGTGTTGATTCCAACTAGAGGTACATGGGATATAAGATAAGGAAGGGCAGGAAGTGTCTTCTACATACACTATGTGCAATGGAATTAGTGACAAGGGTATGCCTTCAGTTAAGACTGACAACTCTTCAGTCTTATAAAAATAGTCCATAATTCTCAACTAAAGAAGGTCTTTAATATGTGTTATTGATTAAGATAACAGCACAACTGTAGAAGGTACTGTTTTGGGTGTTTGCTGCATTGCCTTTAAAAAGACCTGCTGTAGTTCTAAGCACTAGGGAAATGAACTCAGGAAACATGCCAAATGTGATAAAAAAGGAGGGGTACAGGAAGCATCAAGGTTTTTTGGGGGTAGCCAGTCTAAAAAATGACATTACAATAACTATGGAAGAAAGTAGTTCATTTTAGAAAATTTTGATGCAATGGGAGATAAGTCTGTAAGAAATTTGTTTGTGGCAAAAATGCATCATATGTCCCAGAGTTTGTGGTTTCTTCTGTACGAGTTAAGTCTCATATTGTCTAAAAGTGGATCAGAACCTGGAACTGCATTTTTATAGGAAATGCCAGAATTTCTTCTGTTGTTCTAGGGCAAAGTTAATGATGAGAAGTGTTTGCAAGAGACGTTACTTTGGAAATGTTTAAAAACTTGTAATTTGTTGACTTAAATCAAAACACTTTGTTTTGAAATGCTTGGATATTGAAGCACTGTGACATCTAAACACATAAATTTTGGGAAAGAGGTTGTTCGTGTGCATCATCTCTTGTTCCTTTCCTTTCCTTAGACTAATTCTACCAATACTGGTAGTTATGGTGGCCAGGCAGCTTGTTCAGAAGGGAGACTGTGGTGCCTCAAAAATGTCATCTGCTGAGGAACCACAAGGTTTGAAACATCAAAACATCTGCTTCCACAGGAGACTATGGTACCTTTGTATTAAGGTGACCTGGAAAAAAACCATTTTGGTTCCAGGCAGAAATTTGAAAGGCTCATGGGAATTGTAATGTGGTTTTTTTTGGTTTTTTTTGGTTTTTTTTTTCAGGAAGAGGTTTGAGATGACTAGATCTGGTGGCTGCCATCTAGATGGAGAGGATTTGTCAGGTTTTCCATGTGGTGGTTGTCACTTCTTGGATACTAACTCCTGTGTTTTTTAGCAACTTGAAGTGCTTTCTGCCGTTGCATTCAGAATGAAGGAGACACCAGCTGTCAGATCTGCCTTGCAGAGCTGACCATAATTGATTCTCATTCTGAGAAGTGGGAAGCAAATGTTTAAATCTCTGAAGAGTGGGTTTTTCTGTCATCCTTGAAGGTTGTGGAAGACCCGCATAAATGTAGCTGCTAGAAATGTTCTCCTGTTTAGCTATGTGGACATGTCCCATATGTCCAGGCTGTCTGTTCTTCTCTTCTGTAAAGTCTGAATTCAGTATTAATGGTAAAAAAATTTTCCTTTGGACTGAAAATACAGTAATTCCCTTCTTAAAAAGAGTAAGTGGGAGAAACTGAATAGAAGCCTAGTCCAGAGTGATAGTGTATTTCTGAAGGTCATTGTGGGCTGACTTCTGGGTTACTGCCTGGGGTCCTTTCTGGGCTTGGTACCTGTGATGTTTATGCCTCACAGCAGTTTTCTGTGCTTCTGGTACTTATATGAGGTCCCTTGTGGTTCTAGGAGGAAGCATAAAGAACAGATAGATTAAGAGTTACCTAAGGCTAAGGGAGCTGGGAAGTAGGTAGAAGCAGGGCAGCAGTGAATCTCATTAGGAGCAGTGGATGTTAAAGAGATTTGAGGAGAAGCTTGGAAGAGTCATCCAGGTGGCCACTGTGGGTATTGGGGGATGTCTGGTTTGGGAGAAGATCAGAAGGCAAAAATAAATAAATCCCAATTATGTTGTTAACAGTTGCTCTCTGTTGTTGAGTAATAAAAGGCAGGGTCCAGGAAGATTGTTGTTTCTGTTTTTTATTAGATACTTTAGATATCATGGGGATGAGCAGGTTATAAATATAAATGTCTGCTGCAAATGGAAGGTGGAAGACGCTTGAACCTGGTAACCTTCAAAAAGTGATAACGTAAGGTTTAAAATTACGCTGAGATCTGAAGCTTCCTGCAGAGTCCTTGGGTAGTCCCATGTTGATAACAAGAGAAAGACCAAACCCAAAACAAATAAACAACCCCCCAAACCTTCTCAAAACAAAGCAAATCTCAGTGCCAAAGTCTTACCCAATTTTCAGGTTGTTTCTTCCAAAGTGCTACCAAGGTTAGAAATGAAGAGAGCCCCACGTATTTTTCTACACCTGATATATGACGGAGCTGTACCACTGTGACCAATAGTATGCTTGGGGTTTTTTTTGCAGTTGCATTGTATCCTGCTGGTACCCTTGTTTAACCATGGATTTCTTTTTAAAAACAGCACTAGATCATTATTCTGGAGATACAGTATACCTCTAAAATAATATAGCTGTGAAGTCATGCCTGTCAAAACATGTTTTGAGTGTTGTAACAGGAAGGAACTGGGATGGGGGAGCCTGGGGTGATGATGTTACAGCACCTGCTACCTCACAGTGTGACAAGTCCCAGGTTCACTGGCCAGAGCAAATGTTTCAGGAAAGGAAAGAGCGGCACTGGGCAGTGCTGATGTCAGCAGGAAAATAATTCAGTGTTATTTACATCAAGTTATCAGTCCCTTATTTTCCTTCTCTCTCTCTCAGCTCCCTCCTCCTCCCACAGCTGTATTATAGTAATTATATCTTTTATTTGATCTAGTCTAAATCAGGACTGTCCTTGAGGAGGATATTCTCCAAATGAATATTTTTCCATAGGAAATACTCATTAGCTGTTTTTAGACTGCATTACTTACTGTGCATATATTTGATTGCAGGGGAAGTGTGCAAGAGGTAAAGCTTTAAGTTAAGTCTATCAAGGCACTGTGTTTTAGTATAAGTACTGAATTTAATCCCTGCAGCAAAATAGGTCACTCTAGACATTGAATGAAGGTCTTCAGGTACTGAAGGACAGACCTTAAAGTAAGTATCTGTGAGAAAAGGAAACATCTGAAAGGGCACAAGTAGGCGACAGGTTTGTGAATCTTTCTGGGTTTTTTTGGCCACTACATAGTTTAAATTTTATAATTAAATTATTTGGCAATACATAAGTGCAGATATTAGTAACAATCAAATTAATACTTGGGCATGGTAATACTTGTATTGTCCTTCTAGTAGCTTGATCACTCATGGTAAGTTAAGTTTCAAAACATGATTGTTTGACATTTTAGTGAAGAGAAAGAGGAGCAATGTGTCAAGGGTTGTAGATCTGAAATACATTTAAAGAATTGGATGAGTGGTGATATCTAGCTTTCTGTGTTCCCAATTCCCTTCCAAATGGAAAATTCTGGTAATATATAGAGCCCTAAATAGATAGTTGCAGGACTGTCCTATGCTCAGATTGGCGCTGACCCAGAGCAGCATTTCTACAGTTTCCACAGCGCTGTCTAGTTGAATGGCATGGATGGTATGTGACTGTAGGGAGAAGAACTTTGTTTGGAGCAGTGAAATTATTTGTGCCAGCTCTAAATCCTTGAAATTTGGCTTTGTTTCCTGATGACTTCAGCAAGACAACATATGTTGCAAGAAACATTGTACAGAAATTTTGATTTGTAGAAGAACAGTAAGCCGTTTTGAAAACAGGTCACCAGTGCTGTAAGATGTCCAGGGCTATAGTTTTATAGTGAAAGAACATAATGGAGTTCAAAGGAAAGGTGTGTTTGAATCATAAGCTAATATGCTTTGCCACAGTGAACCACTTCCCAAACTTAAAAAATTAGGTTGAAAAACCTAAAATGGCTTTTCAGTGCCATGTAGTATAAAACGTTTCTTTTTCTTTTCTGCTTATGTTTCTGCTCTGTTTGAATTTTCTCTGTCAATGCTTTTAATAAATTGTTATGATAGTTTCACTTTCTGTTGAGTTGCCCTTTTCTTATGGTCCATCTAAAACTGCTGCAAATGTGATGCTAGAAGTACTCATTTGCAATAGGAGCATTCAGTGTACCCCTCTGTAGCAGCAGTAGCTCATTTATTACCAAGGTTGCAAGCAGAATGTGGTGTCTATTTATATCCTTATGTGCACACCCATCAGCCTCATTAACCATTAAATAATCAAATGGCTGAAGACACCTTTGAGTTTCTGAGTGTGTAATGTATACTACAGGGAAGGTATCCTTCATCTGGTTCCGTATTAGGGGCTTGCTTAACATGTCCCTCTGCTTTTTATTCAGTTCAAGGCTTTACCCCCTGCCAGTTTACTGACTTACAAACTAATCATCTTTTTGTTCTTTTATATGGCTAACCACAAGGTCTTGCTTTCTCCTGTATAGCTGTCTGATTTCAGCTCAAAAATGGGCACAAAAATGAGATGTTCTCCTTTATTACTACTTATTCCACTTCATCTTTATTACTGTAATCTAAAATTTGCCAATTTCCCATGTCACAGGCTGGGGTTTCTTTGGTCTGGTTTTCGAAATAGGTGACACTTGTGCAATGATGCTGTTTAATTCATCCCAGTAATAACTTCTGAATTTGTTAACTATTCAGGAAAATTTGAAGAAAATTGAGAGACTTCGAAGAGTTCCTGAAGTTATGTGGAAGACCTAAGTCATTTGGTAGAAGAAAACCCATTTTCCCACTGAGAGAAAGGTCCCACAATGAAGTCAACCCATTGACTTCATTAAAGAATCCATAGAGGAATGTCAGCTGAAGAGAAAGATCTGTAGAAAGTTGGGGTTTGTAAGTTTTGCTGCTCATAGACAACTTTTTAGAGCTGATATAGGCTGCCCAGGGAAGTGGTTGAGTCCCTGGAGCAGTGCTGGGTTAGCAGTTGAGCTCAATGATCTTAAGGCTCTTTTCCAACTTAAATGATTCTGTATTTCTAAATACTGGTGTGGGCATGAGATAAAAGATGACCATAGAATAACATTTTAAAAATTACTGTGATGATGAGTGGAGAAGAGCAAAAGGGAAAGGCGAGAGTCTCCATATCTGCTCTGTCGCTATTTTTTTGCCCCCTCTTTGCTCCCCCCATCTCTTCCCACGCAGTTCCACCTGCACTGCTCTTTGTTCCCCTTGTCTCCAGCTGGCGACTTCCACCAGCCAAGAGAGCTGCTGGTTCAGCATTTCTCTGCATCTGCCAGGAAATAAATAAATAGTGGGAAGAGAAACGGAAGGGATGTGTTCTTGCTCTTTTTGTCAGCTTTACTTAGGGCCTTTTTTTTTTAATTGTATGTCTTGCAAAAATGTATTACTGTGAGAAGATTTCCTTGAAACTTGAGCTGAATCCTGTCGCCTCCTTGGTTTCCTTAGTTCCCTGGCATTAAGAAAAATGCAAGTGCTTCAGCATTGATGCTGTGGAGATGGATTCTCATATACTGGGATAGTAAATAGGCTGCCACCACTGAAAGTTGTAATGGAGCCCCCTAAGGGCTTGCCAGGACTTTTGTTTGAGGACACCCCTTGCCCATGGAGTGCTTTGCAGGGTGAGCTGCACCTGCAGCCCCAATTTGATCCCTGCAGGGCTTTGGGAACTGTCTGCCTCTCTGTCCTATAAATTCCCTCTAACTCCCTGTGAAGCTGAAGACAATGTGCCCCAGCACTATTTTGGATCCTTTTGTGACAGTTCCTTCTCCTAGTGTTTCCAGCCTTTTTGACTGCCATCTGCCTGAGAGCTGGAGAGAACATGTTTGTTCCTTTTTTTCCCCTCATTTTTTTTTTTAAATTGTACTTAGGCCCAGGTTCCCTGTAACCCCAAAAGATGTCTCAGCTTATATTGAGGATTCAAATGAACAGGTGGATTATCCAAGGCACAACAAGCAGGTGAGCCCCTCACACACCATGGGCCAGCTCAGTGTGTTGCATTTGATGGCTGCCTCTAAATTAAATATCAAAGTTCATTGCCATTGGCTCATCCCTCATTGGTTTTTGTGAGGAGGCAATAATTTCTTCATCCATGTCTGACAAGTCTAGATCATGTAGCAGTGGTTTCCCTGCAGGAAGTTTCACTGCCTGTGGTGAGGGAACTGCCCTAGTTTTGCTGGCATGCAGGAGATTCTCCTGTGAGCTTAAGTCTCCTTTGCAGCACAATTATCTTAATACAGAACATTTCACTAGTGATGGATAGATCTCATTAATTATGCCCATATCTATTTCATTCTTAATTAAGAGAATTGTGTAAATTACTAGAAGTATTTACAGGTTTTGTTTATTTATCTTTAATAAAATTCAGTGGTTTTCATTATGAGTAAAAACAAGTAATAGGCTTTCCTTAATTTCTTACTATGTTTCTGTTGCCTGTTTTTCTGCACTTGAAAGGAACATACATCTTACTTTTAAACTTCCATTATAGAAATGTTCAAGTATAAACATTGTGGGGAAATACTTTCTTGTACAAAACCTGCACAGCTGTGTCCAGTGGAATTTAAAAATAGCAAACTTCACCATTCAAAACTTCACCATGGCAAAAGAACTGTTGCTAACACTAAATCTTGGAAGAATTATGTAACATTATCTGATTATGAGTCAAACTTTCCTTGACTATGTACCTTTTGACTTTGTAAATGTGTTCTAGGTCTTGAGCTACACAACATGTTTGTGACATGGTTAGTTTGAAAGACTGTTTGGAATGCAAAATAACTTCAGGATGTGAGGTCCTGTATGCTTCTGTTTAACCAACTTTCCTGATCTAGAGAGAGCTTTGTGCATGTTCTCAAAATTCCAAGGCTGAGCATCCTCTGAAAAGCAGGAAGTGAGCAATGAGCTGTGCACATCTTCATACCTGTAGCTCTGCTCAGTTAGGTCTGAACATCTCTCCACTCTGCTTCATTACTGAGTGGTTCTTGAAGTGCAAGAAACTGGTAGGGAGTAACACCAGTGAATCCGGAGTGATCACAGCTCCCTTTAACATACAGAAGAAAGAGGGTTTGACCATTAGCAAGAGAGGCTGTCCAGTAAGACAGGACTTTGTCACTTTTACTTTTCGAAGTGTCACAGTGAAAAAAAGAAAGAATAATCAGTAAAAGCATGCCTGAGGTTTTTATAGCTATTAGTTGTCACTGAAGATGAGTGATATTTCTATAGTTTTTTCATGAAATGGCTATTGAGGTAGGGACCAGTGGACATGGTCTTGTCTTACAGTACTTCGGATTTGAGTTGCTATCCCTTGCTCCTGACCTTGCTCACTGCCTGTTCATGGGAAAAAGGCAAGTGGCAGTGTGAGCGCAGTGTAGCAATTTTCATGGGCCAGTGGTAGCAGAAACATTAACTGGTTCAGAAACAACCCGTGACACCTGATGGCTGTGTCAGCACAGAGAAGGGGCTGAGCTGCATCAGCAGTACTGATAAGACCTGTGAAAATCATGGTTTGGAAAATGCTTTTCTCTGACACATCTGCCCTTCTTTCAAACCAAATGGACACCGAAGCTAATTGGCTATGAAAAGTACTGGGGAAAGTATTCAGTGATTGCATTGGCCACATCTTTAAAGGAGGCTGAAAAAGGACCTCGGGCCATCCCTACATACTCTCTCCTGTCCACAGCAAAATCCCATTTCTAGGAAGTTGATTTTAAACCTGATGTTTTTAGCCTGTCTGTGGAGGATATAAAGAGTAGATTATTCCTCTCCCTTTTCAAGCCAACTGTTACCATGCCTCCTTTTAGCTTAGTGCTGCAAACTGGCATTTATATGTTTGGACATTCCTGCAGCAAGTTTTGGGAAAATGAAAGTAGAGAAATTTTTGGTTTTTTTTTAGAATCTTGAGGTAGCATTTGCTAGTAAGACAGAAAACAATGTAAATGGTCACACGTGATGTAAAAATAAAGGCCATATGGGAGTGATTGTTCAGAGAAGTGAGTATTTCACTGCGGCTTTCCTGTGGGCTTTGAGTGGCTACTCCCTTGTGCCTTAGGCAGACCAGCATGTTTTCAAAGGTCCCTTGAGAGCTGCGGTGCCAGGAGAGGTCCTCCCTATGGACCAGGCTGTGCCACCCAGTTATGGGTCTGATGTGTGCTTGGATAGTGCCACTGATCACAACCCTCAAGACAGTTAAACTGCATCAACCAACTGTAGGATCTTTATTGTCCATCAGTGAATTGTGTGTGGGGTTATTGCCTGCCCCCAAACGGTCTCCTTGACCCAGCAGGCTAACCCATAAAGATTTCATGAAGATTTTGAGCTTCATAAAAGGATCACAGTTTCCACCAAGGCAGGCTTGAAGTTAGAGTTCCTACAGATGCTCTGAAATGGTGAATTGTATTGCATGGTGTTTACCTGTGTCTGTTTTTGCTTTGAATTCTGGTTTTAAAAACATACTTCCTACTGCTAGTGACTTCCTCATGTGGTCACATACACTCTTTGCCCCTGAAATAATCTTGGTTCTGGACCGGAAAAGAAGAGCCTCATATTGGAGCCCAATGTTCAAAGGGCCCTTGGTTGGCAATACTGGCACCAAACTGAAAAAAACAAAACACAAAAATTAAAGTTAAAACCCACACAAACCTCAGAAAAGTAGTCACTCTGAGCGGGAATGAGTTCACAGTAAATGCCTTGTTGAGTAGGAAATATTTCTTACTAATTCCTTTAAAAACAAGCTGTATATGAAGTTTAGGGGGGCAAAATAAGTTGGATGGTTGCCGTGTTTTATGCCTGTCAAGACTTCGAGAAGATCAGCAATTACTGTGAAAGCAATTTCATTACAAATGCTTAATAAGGAGACTTAGAAAAAAATATCAAACTCTTGAATTGTTTGTTTTGTTACCTTCCATTCTGCTCCTCTGGACTTCCATTCTCAAAATGCATTCAATATGAGCTTGTTCTGTGTGCTGGTTTTCCTCTCACCTGTGGGCTGTGTTGTAGGTTTGGATTTAAGTGGACTGCAAATATCTTGCACAGGAATCAAAGTTGAATCATTCCCAAAGTTTTTGTAGAAAATAAGTTTCCTGTAGGGAGTGTCAAGATTTTTTTAAAGTTAATACTCCGTGGAAGTGTCTCCAACTTTTTTAGCAAGCTGGAAAAAAAAAAAATCTGTTTTTATTATGCAGTCTGAATTAAATTTGTACCCTTGATGTGAAATAAGTACAATTACATACCTCATTAAAATTTCATATTTAAAAGGACAAAAGGTTTTGTATTCTTTCAGTTTGAGTTAATTCCTTTTGACATTGAAGTATGGTTCCAAAGATTTTCAGTGTTGTGGGAATTATTATTATGAAAGCAGTTCTGAGGGCTTTAAAACAATAAGAGCCTGGGTATGGTGCCCAAATATTGTGACATTAAAAAAAAAGGTGCAGAATACAAATAAATTCTGTTATAAGCTGTAGTTTAATTGGATCATTTTGCATGACTTGTAAATTGTGAACAAAAGATTTCCTGTTTTTCTGAATCTGGAAGGATGAAACATACAGGTAAGCAAATAGATTTCTAAAAGGACGTGGCTATTTTAAGAAATTGGAGTCATGTTTCTGAAAAACAATTTTTTTAATTGCTGTTCTCAAACTGTATTATTTATGTGGCATTTTTGCATACTTTTTGCTGCTTAATGGAACATTTGTGATTGTCATGATTTTTTGGTGATTGCATAGGAAGGTACAAATTATCAGTAGATTTGTGTGTTTCTCACTGTTTATTTGAGAGAAAAAGGCAACACAGTTTGTCATCATTTGTTGGAATTTAAGTCAGCCTAGCTTTGTATATACCTCAAACCCACCAACATCTACAGGCATAAAGTTCCTCAAAGCTGTATTTTATCTGTCAGTGTTAAATACCTCCTCTGTGCTAGTAAGGTACGTTCAGTGCTCAGATTCAGAACTATATGTGACATCAATCCCAAACATGGTTTTGAAATTGTAGTGAGTTAATGCAGTATATCTGCTGTACTTACTGAGAAAAGGCTTTTTTAATTTGTTTTTCCCTCAAATATGTTAGGAATTTGTACTCACCAGAAATCTTTCTCAGAATTGGGAAGTTTACATTTTTTTAATTGTATAATGGACAGTGGTGCCTTTAATTTCTTGTCGTTAGTTAGGGCAGGCAAGTTGTTTTAGTTCAGAACTAGTGTCATGGCACAGATTATTTTAAAAATCATTTTACCTTGATGGATTATTTTTCATAAAATCTAAGAGTCTAGATAGTGTTGCAAAACATGTATACGGTCATTAGTTTTCAGAGGAAAAAGTGCTTGTGGGTCAAAATGTTGGTCTTTTTTTCTCGCTTGAAACAATTGTTTCTAGAGGTTGAAAATGCTCTGTGCACATGCTTTAGAACAACTTAAAAAGTTAGTGTGGCTAAAGAGTTGTAGAAGGACAAAATTATTCACACTTGTGAGCAACTATGGTGTGAAGCAGATCACCAGTGGAGGTGCTTTTTTTGACTAGTCGGTGGATGGGTCACCAGGAGAGCAGAGGTAAGACTGGCATTTTTTCCTGCCTCTGTGCAAGCCCCTGCAACTTCTAACTCCTCCCCTCTCCCCCAGAAAACCTCCCCAAACCAACCACCCACTATCTTGCATCATTTCTTCTTTGCTTCTGTCAGCCTACCCTCAAACCCAATGATGAAATGCAGTCTAGGCCTATTTTAAGTATTTACACATGGAAAAACCACTCCAGCTTTTTGACTGAAGACACAGTTTCAACAGCAAAATAAAACTAAGCCACAGTTGAAAAATTACAAATGAAGAAATGTAGCAATAATGTTTTCTGTTTTATTCAAATGTTTTCCTGTTCAATTTAGACTTGCTTTCAGTAAGCTGACAGTAATAAGAACACCTGAAATTTAATTTCCTACTGTAAAATAAAAGTTGAGACATCCCAAGTTGACAGCACTTTCTGTAGCAGCAGTCTTGCTGGGTAGCAGCTGAGGAGGTAGAGCAATATTTGTTAGGTGGGACTGAAGGGGAGTGTTGGGAATAGGACTTTCCTTGTTATGTGGCTTCTCATGCCTAACAAAGTGGTTGTTGTAAGTCTCCTAAGCCAACAGATTCCTGTGCAAAAGCATCGAGGGAATTAAAAGCTTAAACTTTGAGGCGTTTAAATGGTTTAGTCAAGGAAAATAGGGGAAAGAGTTTATATTTGTTAAGTACTAATGCTTTTGCTTGTTCTCAGTTGGGCTTCAAACTAACAAAGAGGTTAAGAAACTTGAGAGTGTTCAGCCTGTGAGCTTTCCTAGTGAATTTGCATGGGGCTGTTTTAATGTGAATCTGAGAGAAAGAAATTTAGAAAAAAAAGAATTTCTAGCTCAGTCATTCAAAGAGTATGTGCTTACAAAAATGTAAATTATTAAGTCTTCTGTGGTTTTGTTCTTTGTTTGTTTTTATTTTTGTTTAAAGCTGCTGCACTTTGGCCCCTTTTGTGAACATGTGGGTTTAATTGCATGATAAACTATTTGCTCTGCAGGACTCCTATTTCGTTTAGTGCAGAAATTGTGCAAAGTATAAGAGGGTTAGGAGAAGGAAGAGAGGCTGCTGCTTTAAGACATGAAATGGCATGCAACGCAAGCTTGGGTTTTGGTATTTAGCTTTCATTTACCTTAAGCAATAATTTGCCTAGAGACTTTTACCTAAATATAAAACTTCCCAGTGTTACAGAACAAGAAAGAAAATAAAGCCATTGAAAGGAAAAATGATTGCTAACTAGTTCATTTACTGTCCTGGTGCATAGGCTTAATTTTCAATATTGAAGCAAAGTAATGCTAAAAATGAACAGATATTTTGAAAAACTGCACTTGACAAGCTTTTACAAATAATTTTTATCCTAATATGTAGTAATGTGTACAGATGTTCTTTTTGTTTTTCTAGATTAACTCCAGAAAGTCCTGTAAAAGTCATAAAAACCTTGCAGCTAATATTCTTAATACTTTGCCTGCTGTGTTTTGAGCTAGTAATGGAGGTGTATTATAATAAGCATGTTGTTAATTGTTGCATTAAGACCAAAGAAATGAGAAACTTCTCATTTTGAATAATTTTGCATTTCAAGTACGTTGTGAGCTCCTCTTGCACAGACTGCTGTGCCAAGAGCGGGAGGTATTTCGGCAACAACCATGAGTGGAACTGGTACGCAGTTGCTCTTTCCCAGTGCGTCTCTGCTGAGCTCCTTTTTCTCGAATGATGGAACAGTGCAAAATAATTGCTTAATGTAGTAATTATTAGAGCAGATTGTAAATACTGTGTATGCAGCACAACAGGCTTTGTGAAGACAAGCTTGAGTTGTCTTCCTAAGGCAAATGCAGATTTATTGCCCTGTTTTTGGGTTATTACCCAAACATGGGAGATGGTTGGAATTGTCCCATTTGATTGCAAAAGGATTTTTTTACAGGCTTAAAGATAAGTCCCAGCTCACGTATTTTTTGTCAATCACAAATAGATGTGAGCATAACTATTTGTGATCCAGGTTTCATTTGACACAGAATTCACAAAATTCTGTTACTTCTGTGTCAAATGAAACCTGGATCACAAATAGCTATGCTTAAATCATTATAAAATCACCAAGATTAGATTGAACTTTTCCTTCTTGCTTTGCAGAAACAGTACAAGTTGCCTGCATTTAGTGCCTTTGTGATCCAAAATCAGCATGCAACATAGGTCAGAGATCACTCTCCATTTTACCCGTCTTTTCAGAGTCAAGTAAATCAGCAATCTTTTCTCTGCCCAGTGTTTTAATTTCTTCCTTATTAATTTGCTATTTTGAGCCATAAATGGTTGTTGAAAGTTGTGCCAAGAATTGAGAAATTAAACACCTTTGCATGCCTATTGCAAATCTCAGCCATTGGGTTGCTCCCTTCAGCTATGCAAGAGTGAGTTCCCTGGTGCGGTGCAGCAGATACCCCGTGTGGACAACAATTGATGTCTTAGAAGTCCAAAGCAGTTTTTACAGTCTCTTGCAAGCACAAGTTATGCCATCGTTGCCTTTATTGGATGACGGGAATGAAAAGTTGGGCAGAAATGACTTGGCAGTGATGTGTGATGGATCTTACAGCATCTCTGAGAGCTGAGAAACAGGCTGTGCCATTAGTGACTTTTTTTTTTCCCAGAGTGAACCAATCTCAGCTGCTCTACACAAATTGCCACTGACCTGGTGGTTAGAAAATCCTTTTACAGAATTTCATTCCTGACTTACCTCTTTGTCAGTGAATTATGCCCATTTCAATTGAGTGTAATGCTCTTAATAACATGTCAATTAATTTTAAACTGCACAAATATTCGCTCTGCTATCAAGACTTGGAAAACAAGTCTTCATCAAGTTGCTCCCTCTGGGGCTTTGGAAAAGACATAATTTAAAACACTTTTGGTCTCCTTTTTTGATGTACAGAATTTAATTTTTGGAAGTGTTTAAAGAAAAAAAGTAGTTTTGCTGGAAAGTTGACTGAATCTTTAAACCCATGTTGCTAAAATTTAATTCTTACAATAATCTCTTTGTGTAGTCCTGTGGAAGATTTTGCAAGAGAGTTGAGGTTCTTAAATGAGGTATTAATTATTTTTGCATATTGTGACTTTTGGGTCTTGCAGTTATTTTAAGCAATTAAAAACTAGGGAGGAAAGGCCAATGGAAACAAGCATAAAGGTATTGCTGAACTGAATGTTTAAGCACTCATCTATATTGCACTGACCAGAGTGAAAAAAATCTGGTGATACAAACGTTAGACAAAAATGCATACAAAAAACTACATTCTATTTCTTTACTGGAACCAAGGCCCACTGAAAACAAATAGATCTAGAGGGATTAACTTGAGTTTTGTCATGTAGAAAAATCTTGCTATGAACTTTGTATGGGAGAGGCCATCGTGCTTTGATCCATATGCCAGGCTTTCTGCAGTGAAATCCAGAAACCTGCAGCTGATAACTTTGCTGCATTATTTCTTTGGCCAGCTCTGCTATGTATCAGTCACCAGTTGGGTTTGGGTCACTGTATTTTGGTGGGGCCTGGGAATGTTTCCTAGATGCATGCTCTGGGAATTCCTTCAATGTGCTTGCAGTTGGTGGTGCTACTGCTGCTTGTGGTCAGAGGAGCTTGGCAAAATGAGTAAAATCCTGATGAAAGCTGAACGGGGAGTTTTGATTACTGCCTCTGCAAGTGACCAGAGTGACTTTGTCTGAGCCATCTCTGCCTGTGGCTTTTTAGTTTCCCAGACTACCTCGTTATTTGGATAAAATTCTGCGTATTAGAACTCAAACAGCAGAAACTTCATGTTGGTGCAGAAACTTTGAAAGATTCAGAATTTCCTCACAGGCCTTGTACTGCAGTGATGCAAGCTGTCACTAAAATGTAAAAAGGTAAACATTGGATGTTCTTCTAATGGCCAGTCTCTTCGCGAACGAAGAACCGAGGAAGGTCTTTCCACCTTCCAGCCTGCGCATTGGATTTTTTAGGTGAGACACAGTGTGCGCGGAACTGAGCCCACCCTTTAATCCTGAGGTTCGTCTGCCGGGGCCAAGCACGCTTGGACGGTGGCAGCGAGGTCCTCAGGACGTAGATGGATTGCCTTACAGGGCTAACGAGCTCCATCTGCCCGGGGAGTGGCCCTGACCGGGAATCGAACCCGGGTCTCTGCAGTGACAGTGCAGCGCCTTTCCCCTAGGCCACCAGGGGCTCCTTCTATAGTCTTTCTAAATCTTTCTTCAGGTATCCTCTGTGTTTTATCTCTTGTCATCTCCAACCACTTTTATCCCGCACAATTAAACTATTGCCTGTGTGGCTCAGCATCTGAGCGTCTTGTCTGGGCACAGAGGGGAAGCGAGCGAGGTGCCTTATTTGATTATGATCCAAGATAAGGAATTTATTTACATCTAATTTGGATGTGATGCGTGATTGTGTGCATCAGGATTGCAGTGATGGCTGGATTGCATCCCATCAAGCATGCACTGAGAAGAAAAGGCCGTTGGTCTTCCAAAATAAGTAGAGAAATGTTTTTGCCTGGGTATGTAAAGATAACAGTAATGGTTGTGAGGTTTGCTCTCCGTCACTCTTGGTATGCTTTCAGCTGTGAAAACGCCTACAAATGGAACAGATCGTAAAGTTATCCTGGCATAGCATCTGAGAGTGAAACTCCTGAAGTATTTCCTTGTAGTTGCAAAGAAATGTGGAAATAATAAGGCAGCTGTTGTAGAGGCAGCAGGAGCATACTGTGGTACCGTCTGTAGGCAGTCCTGTAGACCTCTCAGTGGTGAAGTTAAAACAACTTTGTTTTCCAGCATTCACCCCTAGCAGTGCAGTTACTGGAACAGAATGAGAGGAAAGATTTGTTACATGTTTTGGGTAGCCTTGGCTTGAGTTTAACAGTGAAAGTATCAGAAGGAATTTCTGATAGCAGATAATTTTCATTTTTGCAAAAATTATGTGCCTTTCTGCCCATTTTCCTCATTGTAGTTTGACTTTAGCATTTATTTAGCAGTTGCTTCCATTGTTTTTCCTTAGGTGCTAAAAGGGTCTCTGAGAAGAGATTTTGATTGTCTATTCATAAAACATCATAGGAGATGTTCTCTTCTTGCTGCTAAAAGCTTGTCACTTTTTCAGCTGTTTTCAAGTTACTCTTGGCACCTTAGGTGAGTTTGTCAATCTTCTTCATGAGCAATGGAGCAATATTTCACAAACTGTTGCTCATACTGAAGTTTTTTGTAATGATATTTTAGTATGAGAACAAAACGGAATTGTATTGCTGAGCTTCCTAAGTTAACTCATTTACTAAAGAGTAAATCGCAACAAAGAATTGATATTTGCTTCTTCAAAGGGTAAGGTAAACCCTGTCTAACAACACTTCATACTGTGTCAAAATGAAGTGGAATTTTCTGTAACATACATCCATTTTGTATGAGTAATACCCAAACTGAATTTTAACTTCAACCAAAAAAAAAAAAAAAATTACATCCACCCAACCAATAGGGTTTTTTTTTTCCCTTTGGAAAAATCTATGGTTTCTCAGCCTGCGGTGCACTGTTAAGAGACTGAAATTTGACAAAGGTAGGATGAGGATTCTCTGTATGAATAACATAACCACAAGATTTAGTTACGTGGTTTTATGCAGACTTGGAGAGTCCTGCATTACAATTGGCTTCGTGCTCTGTTATTATAAATGTCAGTGTTTTCAGGTTTTTTTAAAAAAGCCCCTTAGGGTCTGTGTTCTAATCCATATCTGAAGTGTAGCAATGGAGAGACCATTTTTCCTTTTATAAAAAACTTCAAATCACAGAAACCTTTCCTACAAAGGTTTGATTTTTTTTAAGGCTGAGTTTCAAGTTACATTTATTTTCAATTTTGCATATATATATATATATGTATACACACACACACAACATTTTGAATAAATTTTACAAAATAAGCATTTCGAAATACATTGGAGTTCATGATAAATGTTGTTCTAAATAATTAACTCAAGCTTATAAATGAGTGCTATATTTTAAGTCAGTAAAAATGTACTCTTGAGATCAAAATGTGTTAATGGATAGGCTGCTTATGTAAAGTATTCCTTGAAATAATTAACAGCTTGGTTGCTGAAATGGTCTAAAATGCCAAAACCACAAGGATATACATTTCCCCTGATAAAAATAGTGTTGTCCTTTAATGTTGCTGGGATCATCCTGTATTTTTATTCCCAAAGGATGCTGGTGCAGCTCCTCTGCAAAACATGGCATTTCCACTTGAGTTAAAAAGGAACTCCCCATCACTCTCACTAGTAGTAAAGTTTAGATACTATTTTCAGTTCAGCCTCCAGAAAATGAAAGTTTTAGGAGCAGATGGGTATTTCAGTTGGCCCAGTGCCAGCCCTGTCCAAATTCCACTATTTCCTGCCACCATAAAGCTCCTTTTACTGTGTCAGTTGCTTGTGAGTAACAGGGTTCAGGATAATGTCTCTGCTGAGTTGGCAAGAGCTGGAGGGTCTGGGTTCTCTTCTCTCATTGTTCTGGAGCTTTCTGTGTTATGTCCTTAGACCTTGGAAGAGAAGAGGTGAGCAGTAAAATTAACAGAAATCCTTGGATGACTTGTGCCTTTAAAGAACTGTATTTGCAATGTTTAAAATGTATAGTGTTATCTTCCTGTAGGGTGGGCTTTATGAAACTCACGTCCAAGAGAATGAAATGGTCTTGGCAGAGACATGCATCAGAAGAAATCTGGATAACTGCTGTGCAAACTTCCTGCAATCTACTTGTTAGGATGGGATGGTGTGGTAGCTCTGTACTTGCCATTTTATTTAAGATGTTGTGCTTACTCCTGTACTTCCACAATAAGATTTGAAAAGCAGATAAAAGATCCATAACAATTCTGTGCACTTCGCAGATTTCTGTGGGTTTTCAGGTTTTAATAGTGATTTTGGCAAGGCTGTGCATGCAGCATTTAAGAGAGTGACCTGCTGAATATCTGCTTTGCCATATCCAGATGCTGAGGAACTGATTACCTACAAAGAATGTGAAGCAGTTCAGTGAATAAGTGGACTCATACTTTTATAAAAAATATGTACTGCTTGTTGGTATCCTTATGCCAAGTTCTTAAAGCTGGAGTAATCTGTTTTCACACTTATGATTTTTGTGTTTCAAGCTTAACTAAAATTTCACTCACACTCCTACACACATTTATTGACATATGCTGTATTTATCGACCTTTTTAATATGAATTTGATACAGACTAGTGAATATGAAACACAGAACAATTTTAGGTGGATAAATGCTGTTCTTGGAGCATTCATTTTCTAAATAGAAGAAAAAGGCAAGGAGGTTTTGAAAATAATTCATCTCTTTCACCCCTGCAGGCTTTTCACATACTCCTAAAGGCATGGATGTGTTTAGTGAGGGTGGTACTAGGTTTTTCTTGCAAAGGGAAGACAGATTGAAGTACCAGCAAATGTATAAAACAACCTCTGACCTAATGCTGTAGGCAGTACTATCATGAAAATTATTTACTTGGTGTGGTGACTGGGAGGTACTTCTGAGGAATGGAGGTTCTTAAACTCCCCAGTAAGACTGACATGCGATGGAAGTGTCCACCTTTTCCATGTCACTTGCAGGTAAATGATTGAGTTGCCTTTGTATATTAAAGACAAAAAGTTGAGCACGGGAGATTTCAGTGGTTATAAATATTAGCGTGCATCAGCAGCCTTTATTCCCTGGCAGACTTTTTCTTACCAACACTCCTTAATAACTGAAATCTTTTGATTACCAATGCTGACTCGCATGTCCTGGTAGCTGCACAGTTCAAATTAATCTTTTTGTGACATGCAGTATGCTGGCATTACTAATCTTCCTAATTGAAGAGGAGTACTGCATGATTTGTTTGCTTGAGTTTCCATAGGCATCTGCAGCTCCCTGTTATACAGGAGAGAGGACTGGACAGACCCTTGCACTGACCCAAGTGTGACTGCCCTGCTCCTGTCCTGCTCACAAGGCTCTTTACTGATTGAAAATAGTTGTGTTTCAGGTTGTATTTTTTTAACCTCTGCTCAGGAATCAACTTTTTCTAGTACATAAAATACTTCTACTGTTAAGCTTCAATATGAGACTTAGAGTTGTTTGAAACTGGTTTTAGTGTTTGTTTTGTGCCGTTCAGTTGGTGGCTGCGCTCATGTGTGTGCACAAACGGGCACTGAGTCACATAAACCTTGCAATTCTTGATGTTGGCATAAAATGTTCTGCTTGGAGCTGATGGAAAAGTGCTACCCTGTTCCTGATAGTGCTTTCCTCAGAGATGTGCAAAGGTGCGATGTCACGTGGAGCATTGGTGCAGGCAGATGTGAATAGTTCTGTGTTGGGGTGGGAGGAGGGAGTTTAAGGAAAACCTGATGGGTTTTGCCTGACTGATGGGGTTACTCTCTGTTGCTTTTACCACTCTGTTAAGTGAAGTTGATAAGTTTTGGCAATTTAGCGATAGCTTACTTTTCAGCATGTGTTCTTGAATGTCAAGTGATGATTGTGCAGAGCTTAAACCATGTCTTTTAAAAGACAAGATGACAGAGTAAAATAAATAGTTACAGCAATACCATTTACATGAAGGAGAGCTAAGGAATGTAATCCATAGCAGAGTCTCTTCCTATGTACAGCTGGGTCTGTAACAGCTCCAGTATGATTCTTTACCTATTGCCTTCCCAGGCAGTAATCCTCCTGGATCCAGGATGTTTTGTTTCTTACTTTGCTTAAAATAATAAAGAAATAGATACATAGCCCTGGGCTCCAAATAGTTTTACAAACATCTGAACAATGATCTGTTCAGAGAGAAATACCTGTTTAAGAATGTAACCAAACTTGTCTGTAACAAGCAGATCAAAGGGTCTGTAAACACAAATTAAGAAAAAAAAAAGGGGTAAAGTGGGTCAGATGCATGACACAATTTTGAGATAAGCTGTCGATAAGCCACTGCTGCAAATATTTGTCTGTGAAACAGTTATAAGCTGGTGGTTGACCCAGAAGGGAGCCTGAGGTCACTCTGTGGTTGAGGTCTGAGCAGTGGCGTCACAGCAGGCTGTCCTTCACAGAGTGCTGGGTGAGGCGTGCAGGGGCCAACGGCAGAAGGTTTTCAACATGTTCCTTTAAAGTCAGAGGCAGTTGTTGAACTGGAAAATATTTCTGCCTCATTATAGATTGAGCAAGGATGAGTGAAAAAACTGCACTTTCTGGGGATAGGCTGAGATGGAAAGTGCAGTGAGAACATTTCCTTTAACACGGGAGCCAGTGATACGCATTTTCTTTTTCCTTTCAAATGAGTTGGCTTGTGCTCAGTTTACATGATTCAGCTTACATGTGTTCTCTCAGGGTCTCACAACCCACATTGTGGTAGGAGCACCTTTGAGCTAGGTTTGGCCCACAGATGACAAGCAGTGACCATCCATGTGGCAGGAAGCAATAAGGGGGCAGAGAACAGACAAGAACTGTGTGCCGGCTTCATGCAGAGGATGCCACAGCAGTGTTAATGGCTAAATGAAAAAGCAAAAATCCTAGGTCTACCTTCACCTGACAACTAAAAACCTTTCCCTTGAGGCTGCAGGATGACCATCTCAGCCTGTCTGTAGGATTATGGTAAAAAATTTCTTATTTTACTCCTTTTTCTACTTACAGAAAACAAACTTCAGCTCTAGGCTCATACTCCATTCCTGAAGTTTAGCTCTTGCAATCTAAATTAGACCTGCCCAGCATGTTTGCGAGGTCAGTGCTCTTGGAGAATGCAGTGGAAACTTGTTTAGAGAGAACTGGGGAGAACTGGAACAATGTCAGATTGTGCTGGGAAAAGCTGCTTCATGTGGGATGTCTTCAAGGAGCAATTATGAAAATAACACTGTCAGCCAGAGAAGAGTGGATAAAAAAATACAAAAAACTGGTTTTTATTCCAGTACCTGAAGACGTGAAGCTTTTCTGTTAGAAGTTTGCATGGAGAACAGTAGTTTGAAACTGCCACCCTTTCGTGGTTTATGAATTGAAACTCTGGGTTTTTTTACAACCATAGAAAAACTTCTGACCTGTCAGAAGGTGTACAGGCATCTAGATCGTGCTCTTTCTCTCCTTCTTATGGATGCTTGATAGGGAAGGTGGCATGATTCACGTACAGAACATGTGTTAAGGCTACTGCTGAAATCCCATTATAATTGGAGTTGCTGTTCCAGGACTGACTGACAACAAACACAAGAATAGACACTGGGGTTTTTCATCCTTCACTGAGAAATGTTATTTTCACATGTTGTGTGAAATGAACTTTTTCCCTCAATTGGCAAATGACCTGTGAAATTGTTTCATATAAGCAGTTACACCTCGCAGTAAGTGTAAACTCAGTCCACTCAGCAAAGTGTTCTTGCCTCTCAAACTATTGAACAGATCAATCTTCCCTGACTGGCATACTGTCATGGGTGGCTGTGTATTTTATAGGAAAGACAGATCAGCAAGGTGAAGTGGTGGAGTTGGTTTTAATGTGAGAGAACAGCTGGAATGTATTGAACTCTGTCCAGAACTATGGATGAAGAACAAGTTGAGAACATATGGGTCAGAACTGAGGGCAGGCTAACATGGGTGACACTGTTGTGGGTGGGTGTTTACTGTGGGCCACATGATCAGGAAGAGGAAATCGGTGAGGCTGCTTACAAGTAGCCCCACGATCACAATTCTGGGCCCTCATCTACCACCTTCTTCAACCCCCTGAAAGACAGCACAGTTGGGCACATGCAGTCCAGGAGATTGCTGCAGAGCACTGGTGATAGCTTTTTGATACAGGTGGTGGAGGAGAGGTGTGCTGCTGGGCCTTGTACTAATAAACAAAGAAGGACTGGTTTGGGATGTGAAGGTTGGGGATGGCCTTGGCTGCAGTGACCATGAGACAGGGGAGTTCAGGATCCTTTGTGGAAGAAGCAGGGGCAGTAAGTAGGATCCCAACCCTGGATTTCAGGAGAACAAATGTTGGCCTCTTCAAGGACCTGCTTGGAGGAATCCCATGTGTTGGAGCTCTAGAAGGTAGGGGGTGGGTCCAAATGGTTAGTGTTCAAGCATCATTTCTCCAAAGATGACTAACAAACTGGAGCTTCTATTAGGAGGAAAGACTGAGCGAGCTGGGCCTGTTTAGCCTGGAGAAGAGAAGATGGAGAGGGGATTTTATATATGTAAGTATCTGAAGGGTAGATGTCAAGAGAATGGAGCCAATCTTCTCAGCGGTGCCCAGTAACAGGGCAAGGGGCACAAAGTGAAACAGAGTTCCATCTGAATATGAGGAAACACTTCTTTACTGTGAGGACAGGTAACTGGAACATCTCCTTCTGTAGAGATATTTGAAACCCACGTGGGCACAATCCTGTGCAACCTCCTTTAGGTGAAACTGTAGCAAGCAAATGAGACTAGATGATCTTCAGAGGTCCCTTCCAACCCCAACCATTCTGTGATTGTGTGATTTTGGATTACTTCTGTTAATCATCCTGAGGTTAGATTTGGCAAGCAGCATCTGTAACCTGCCACCATGAAAAATTATTTCCAATACTTTTCTCTAATTATTTCCAAATACTTTCTTCAATATTTGGCTGCAACTAGAGGATTGCAGTTTTCTGCAGAAGACTTAAAAGACAAATTGCAATATATATTGACCATCAATAATTCTGTATCAAAATCCCTTCAAGTATCAAGGTGTGCAAGTTGTTTTGATTTACATGTGTGTCTGTTTAGCAATGCATAAGCAGAAAATACCAATTCTTTCCTTGCTAGCTTGCTGAAAAGTATGCAATCCAAACTGACAGCAGGAAAGGATTTAAATTAAAATTACTGTATCACATTCATATGCAATTCCACTCCACTGTTTCCCCCCTAGAAGCACTCCCATTTTTAATTATGTTTCAGCAACGTCCACTGAGGGTGCATCCCAACTACCTTGCATTTCCCACCAGAAAATAAAAGAAGCAAGGCCAGTGGTAGAGGGAAGAGTGGAATAAAAAAAGGCCAGAGTGACTACAGAAAGAAAATAAGTAGAGGAAAGAAATGACAAATGCTGCTGGTTAATTGGATCTGCCCATATACAGGAGACTCAATCTCCCTTTTCATCTAACAGTAAGAGAAAAAACTGCTTGATGCATCTTGTGATCAAGTCTGAAACTTGCAGGAAGAGAAGGTAGCCAGAGCTCATTCACTCAAAGCAGACACCACATCCAGGGAAGAAAGAATTTGCTTGAAGACAGTTTTCTTTGATTAGTAAGAATTACCATTCCAAAACATTTGGTTTTTTTCAGTAATTGTTTCACCTAACTTTTGCCTCTGTGTGTGTGTGTATGTATATATATACATATAAAAATAAATCAGGAAAAATAGACTATTCATTTGTGCAATTTACTTATGTACAGTATGGAAATACTTTCTGTCATGCTGTTGTAGCTTGCGAGCATTTTTGAGAGAACAGCACTTGCCCATGGAGAACCGTGACAGTTTTACTGTCCTGCATGCAGGCTGCACCTTACCAGCTAGGAGACATTGCTAATCTAGGTGTATTTCCAGGAAAACAATTTGAGCCTTCCCTTTGTGTCTGGGTCAAATGGGGTTTTGTTCTAACCTCAGTGCCTGTCTGAGATTTGTTTGTGAACATCTGGGAGCTCCAGGCGTGGGAGAACTGATGCCTGTGCTTTAAACCTGCTGATAGTGGTTGGTTGTTTCGCTGTTGTCTGAGCGTGTGAACATGGAGCTGTTTGCTCATAGAGGTGGCTGAGTGAAGCAAATAGTGAAGTATACGTAGAAGTTAAACTCCAGTTAAACTTCAGGCCATTTTAATTTTTAGCACAAAAAAGTGTTTGTTGGAGTGGTGTGCTGGGGTATTTCTTATGTTGTGCTTATGTTCCAGTTACAGAAATTGTTGTTGTAAGGGCTAATATTAAGCACAATTTTCTAAAGATACCATAGCATCTGCAGTGGAAGTGTTTTACTGGAGAGGCTACTTAAGAAGTTATCATTTCTCCTGCTGTTAAAATCGTACATAATATAAAACCCCACAACTTGTTTTAGGATAGCAGCAATGCCCAGCAGTGCTCCTGAAAAGCATAACAACTACTGTCCTGTCTCTGGTATACTAATGTCCTGAGTTGAAACAAATATGCTTAGCAGAAAACTTCAAATACAACAAGAATTTTGTCTTTTTAAAGAGTTTTTTCCCTTGTTTAAGTAGAGGTGTTGACATTCCCTGGAAGTGTGAAATGCATTTAACCAACAATATGTCTCTTCTCTCTTAGATTACAGAAGTTTGTGGAGCCAAGCGTGTGGGTTATTTTGGTCCTGCTCAATTTTATATTGCTTTGAAGTTAATTGCAGCAGCACAGTCAGGGTTCCCAGTACGGATTGAGAGCCTTAAGAATGGTAAGTAGCAAATTTTGCTTGCAGCACTGTGCAGTTGTTTCTCACTTTCTTTAATGCTCGTCAGCTCTCCATGGTGGTTAACTTTTTATTATGTGTCTATGAACAATTTTAAGGAGCAGAGAGAGTAGAAGGTAATGTTACGTGCTTTAAGTGACTGGTAGAAAATTGCAGTGAATTTACATGTATGGCAGAGCTGAAAGGGCATCCCCCTCTGGAAAAAGCAGTACAAAGGAATGGCACGAATGACAGCTGATCAGTGCTAGAGATGCATTTCTCTCTTACCTTCAGCTTCTAATCTTGACAGCTGTCCAGAGTGAGAGCAGATAGCTGCTTTGGGTGGAGGCATATTATGGGGGACATGGGCAGGTCAAGGGGTCCCTCTGTGGAGGGCAGCTTGTAACATTCATCTATTTTAGCAAATAATCTTGCTGAAATAAATGGGTAATGGTGACAAAGTCATATTTCTTTGTTTGAGTAGATATGAAAATGTGTATTAAGTATATTTTAAAACACCTTTTTTCTTCCCAATAAATTGGCAATAATATTAAATGTACCATTTTTGATGGAGAAGACCTCTTCTTGAAAGAGGCTTAACAAACTCAAGTGATGAAGAGACAAAGCAGTACCCTTTTAGCTGCAAAACCTTGATAGCAACTAAATAGAAGGAACTTTATGGTCTTACCTTGGTGGCGCACGCTCTACCTCAGCAGGGCTCAGCTGTCAAGCATGTGGCTGTTTGCTCGAGCTTGAACAGGTTTGCATCCTCAGCTCCCAAATCCCAGGCAGGTGTTTAAACCATGCCCTGAGTCTGTGCTCTGGACAAGAGGGTGTGCCACCATCCTGCTGAAGGAGGGAGGCAACTGGTTCAAGATAAGAGAGATGGTCAGAAAGGCAGGACTTACCCCCAGCCTTGTAATCAGGTCACTGCTCCCAGCACAGTTTCTGCTCTGCTTTCCCTGGTAAAGGCAACGATATGTAAAATTCACGTTCATTGCAAGGCGCAGGGAGGCAGTTCCCAGGCCTGCTGCATCCCAAGGAGGGAATGGCAGAACGGCAAGTACATGCAGACCTGTGTGAGCTGAGCTCCTGCAGTGCAGAGCTCCCGACCAAGTGGAGGGGATCAGATGTAGCTGGTGCAGTTTGGTTCAGTGCCTTGCTGGAACAGGAGTTTAAACCAAGGGTGAAGAGGGGCAGACTGGATTTGTCTGTCAGTTTTCCTTACATGCATCTTGTGCGCTCTCTTATTTCATTGCTTTTTAAGCATTGCTTTTTAAGGATGTTAATTAACAAAAACCCCAAAAAAACAAAACCAAAAAACTTGCCCCCCCCAACTAAATTAGAAACCTGAACTAAGTGAGATTTACTATGTTTTACAAGTCCAGCATCTGCAAATAATCCACAAATTTGAGTGAAAAGGAGTACTTGCGGTCCTTGTACTGATACCCTGCTTACTGTTTCAGTACAATTTCAGTAAAAATGATTCCAGTGCTAATTACATTTTCTCTAAAAATATATGAGTGCCTTTAGAGTGGGGTGAGTAACATGTACCAAACTCCAACTGATTTCTTTCTTTCTGCTAGTAGCTGTAGGTATAAATAATTGCAGAGGTGGTGAATGGCTTTGCTTGGTTTTGAGCTTTCTGTTAATTTTAATTGTATTGATCTTTCAGGATGACTGTGAACAAAAATAAATGGTGTTTCTTAAGAATAATTAGGAATTGTCTTAAAGAGTGACAAAGTGTCACTCTCCTGCTCTGCACAGCAGATGCAACATGGGACTTTTTGACACGGTTGTCTCACTAGGCCTTGGTGTGATCTCTGAACCCTACCATTTTTAATTTGTTCCTTTCATGATGGCAGTGTTCAGGATTCTGTGATCCTGACTGATTAATTCATCAGTCCCACAGTTTCTGTGGGAAACTATTCTTTTCATTACAGGCAAGGTTTTGAAGGCAGGAAATGAGTTTGCTGCTTGCTTTAATAATGTGCACAAGGCTTACTTCTTTCTCTTTGCATAAAGAGATTATATATTAAGCTATACATTAAGAATGTAGCTTTGTGTAACATTCACATTTTTATTCAGACAAAATAATCAAAGGAGTTCCAAATTTAGAAATGTTACAAAATAGAAATAGTAGTCTTTTATAGATAAACTTTTTATTGGTTTTGCAGGACAGTTCTGCTTTAAGTGTTTCTAATGTTCTGTAGTCTCAATTGAATTTTTCTCTCTTTTAATAAAGAATTGCCTCTGCCACGATTTATGGCGCTGAAAAATGACACTGAAGTACGTTATGGGACTCCAGCAGAACTCCATGGAGTTAAATTTCAGGTTCCACATGCAACTTTGGAAAAAAATTCCTACAAAAGAACAGATGAAGGGGACAAACAGGTAACAGGCTTGTCCTCTCCAGGCCGATATATCATTACGCATCCTCCTTTTGGGTCAAGTCCTGTATATGGTTACACTCCCATTGTTTTTCACCAGTTTTGGAATACTAGACAGGAGATGAACTCCTTATATGGAAATAACCAACATCGTGTCTGTGTTCTGGTTTTGGTGCATCCCAGTTATTTCCCTGAAGAAAATTCTCTATATGGGCTTGTATAAACCTGTCAACCCTGTAAATATTCTGTGTAAATTATTTCAGTGTTGTTCTCCTACTTAATCCAGCACTGTTTCTTGGAGAGGACCAGGGAGGAGCAGCAAATAGAAGTCTGTCTGTGAAACAGAACAGGAAAGTGAGTGATATTCCACGGCCAGTACAGTCCTTAGTCATTGCAGAAATACTCAATTGGAGAAGTGTTGAATCATGAGCCACTATTTCTTGGTGGGATAAGGCCCCCAGGTTTTCTTTCATTCTAATGTCCCCAAGGAGTAGTCCAGAAGAAATCTGCTTTTTTGTCCTCAGTGAAACATTTTCCCAGCATCTGTTGTTCTGAGTTGCCGGTTTAATAAAGCTGTCCAAGAGAGATTTGTATTGCCTCTATTTGGCAGAGCTGAGAGCGCTTGTTCAGGTACAAGCAGCTTCACAGTGCTGCGTAATTTTCATAAATACTGATTTGCATGATTTTCCCCAGGCCCAACACTTTCTCCTCTGGTACCATATCAGGCCATGTTGTAAGTGTCTGGTGGAAGCACTTTATCTTCCAGAAACGTGCACACACATTTACCACACAGTGCGTTGGCGTCAGTAACAGTGTTCCCTGAGGTCAGCCAGCAGGAGTGAGCTGATGACAAGATACACAGGTGGAATAACAGGATGAGGAAGAAGAACAACATGTATGCCTATGTGTTTGTGTGTACTGACACTGAAGCAGAACTCTACCCTCAAACCCCTGGCTCCATCTGTATTATTTGTATTGTGTTTTATTTTCCTCTTTATTCAGTAAACTCTTTCAGGATTACATCCTCTACTCAAGCAATCTCAGTAAGTCAAAGGAAAGAGAAAGCTTTAGGGTAGTTACCCAGTGATACCTACAGGTCCACAGAGTGTTTAAAATACCTATTCAGAGATTTATTTTAAATTTTTTGTATATTTTTATATGAAAAATGATCTGCACAATGAATGCACTCACAGTAACTAAATACATAAATTCAAAGATGCCCACTCCCATTGAGCCTTCTACATGTACTTCTTCAGGAATTAAAATATCTTGTACTTCTTTGGAATTAAAATATCTTGAGCTGGTCGTTGTAAAGCTTTGCTATGGCACTACCATGCTTTACTCTTAGAAGACTCAGTACCACAGTCTGTCTTTTCTATTTTAAGCTACCTTTTCTTGGAAATAAAGGGCCTGAGAATGCCACAGCATTTGCCTCTTCTTTGTCTGTCATACTGTACGCATTTGGATTGCTGTGCTGCTGCATCTGGTTGTTTCTTACATCTCAGAATTGTGTTTTTTGTTGGTGTGTTCTTGAAATAGGAACCCAAGTCTCCTCCAATGTCTCCAATCTGCTCACCTCCTGCTTCTCCATCTACTTACCAGAGAATACCCCTAAGTTACGGATATGGTAAAGCAAGAAGTGGTCTGGAGCAGCAACATGGAGGTAGGATAAAAACTGTGATGCACACTGTATTCAATTCTTTTGCCTTTTTTTTTTCTTTATCAGAAGTATCTGAATTCCAAGTGCAATTGACAATCAGCCTAATGATTTTAAAATTTAATTAGACTCATGTTTTAGAAAATTATTTGATCAACTTATTTTGACTGTTCAATCCTGTCTTCCTGTTTCCTTTCTATTAAATTAGATTTGTGTAACTTCTCACAAATGCTAACATCTAGTCTCTGACAAGACTACGTGCAATATATCCCAGTGGCAGAGAGCTTGAAAGTATTGTCAGAACGCACGATGCTTTTGGATTCATTAGCAGGAAAAAAAAACCAATTTCCATAGCCACATATTAATTTTCAGATTGAAAGTGAACCTTCCATTGCAGTAAAGGATAATAATGTCACTGGTTTTGTAACAGAAATAACAATAGAACATGAATATAAAACCAGTGTAACTTAGGCAATACAGACAAAAGACACTGCTTAGTTGCTCAGTCCTTCATCTTGCTGCCATTAGAGGGGGTGGCAAAATGTAAGAAGAAGGTAATGGGGCAGAAACCATTTTAACTATGTCTTTAGTAGCTCCTATTAATAGTAAGGCATCTGTGCTCTCCTAATTGCAACATACGGTGACCAAGTTGGTGGCAGTAGTAGGCATTGGTGGATACTGACCCTCCCTCATCCCTCCTGCTTTAGATTGGTGTGTTTGCAGTGAAGAGTGGATCATGCTAATCCTTTGGCTTTTGTCCTTGTTTATATTATATATCAGTGAAAAAACAGAGCTATTCAACCTTGCTGTCCCAAGTGCCAGTTTAGTGCATGACCTACTGGCTCTTCCCGACCTTTAAGACCCTTCCAGTTTCCTGAAGAGCCCTCCAGAGGGCAGGTCTGGAAGTTTCTGCATAGTGCATGTGTGGGAAGTGCAGTGCCACAAGGCTGGCCTTGGCTGTACTGCAAGTCTGACTCTAAAACTGGACAGCATGTCTTGAAGGGCAGCCCTTTGCACTGCAACCATGTCTATATGTTTTTCTTGATAGTTTTGGAAGTTTTTCATGCTAGAAAACACACATCAGTGTGGCCTTATGCTTAAATCTCCCCTCCGAGGATATCTGTATGTTTCCCACTTTCCTGCCTTTTTTTTTTTTTCTGAAATTAGTAGTTACTTGTATAGGAATAAAAATAGATACCCATACAGGATAAGACTACTTAAGAAAACTAGGGAGTTATGGTGTAATTTTTAAGGTCTTCCTGAGCTCAAATTTTTTAAGATTTCTTGGTCTCCTTTTTCATCATGAGTCTTTAAGGTTCTGACTATCTAATGTAAACTGTCTTTTTGGTAAATTTTAAATATGACGACAGCAGAAGTTCTCAGGTCTGCAAGGTTTGCAAGTGAGATGTCTTTTTGTTTGCATACTTGCCCTATTTTTAAAACATTGTTCCTAAACGTGTAGTTGTGTCACCACTTACTATATTTGCTGTGGTGGAGCCTAAGTGACTTATTTTAGCAAAAGAAGTAATTGTTACTTTTGCTCACTAACTTTATTCCAAATTGGTGAAGTGGCAAGTCACATACTTTGATTCTCAACAGAAACTGGGGAAGGGAGAGGAAGAGTATGTGGAAAAAGTGATTTGCTATTTCATAGCATTGTCAAAGCATATTTTTTTTGCAGCTCGATTGAATTATTTCTTCTTATTTGTAGTGCATTCTTCTACTATATATGGCTGCAAGTATATAAAAAGTATAAATGCATAAACAGGCTATATAAATATGTATTTCAATATGATGAACAGCAGTTTCTGTCATCCAGTAGTATATAACTGACAGTGTCTCAGTAATGTATGGAGAAGAATGCTGCAACGTAAAAGACAAAATACGTGGCTGGAGTTTTGTTGCAGAAGACAAAATGGGCTTTGATACTGTGATATTAGGTTCACTGGGTAGATGCTTGACAAAATGGACTTTTGATGCCCTGATACTACCTTCACAGGCTACATTCTTGGCCTTGAGGTGTTTAATTATTTCTTTTAGCCTAGTAGATTTTTTTTGATTATCGTTTAATTTATATACTTACTTTAAATGTCTGTAGTTCTTTATGAAGTCAGGCACTCTACTCACCAGCAAGATGGACCATCATCAGGGAATTATGGAGCCAAATCTTCACTCACCTGTTCAACTCCTAAACGGGTAATGCATTCCACATTTTTCCTTAGTACTACTACTACTAATTAAATAATAGAGAAATTTAAAAAAAAAAACAAAAAAACACCAGAAAAATTCTCACTTTGAAAATGAAAAGTATTCTCCATGGTGTTTTTAGAGTAGAGACTGAAGTGTGCTTTTTTTAGTATACGACGAAAAAAACCCTGATTGGATGAAGAAATTAAAATAAATAATCCAATTAAGTTGCTAAAGGTAAGTATTAATAAAACATTTTCATCAACATACATGAGGTTCCTGCTTGATTTAGAATGCTGTCTGTAATGGCCTAACATTCTTTGTATTTTGGTTTTTCTCCCCAGTTGTTAAGTTGCATCACAAACAGAATAGATTAATTTCTGGGCATTTGTTTGCTTTTGTGAGATGGGTCTTACGTTTTCCTGCTGGTTGCAAAAGCAGATCTTTCTAGGTTCCAGTATGCCTGCTGTGCATTTATTATGCAAGCAGGTAGTTTGCCCTAAGGAAGGGCAAAGCTCTCCTAGAGATTTTCCTAAATAAGTAAGAGGCTCTACCTTTTCCTCAGTGCTTAGCACTTCACACCCACAATAAAATGTCATCCGAGCCTCCAGAAAAGATCTACAGGTAGTATCACATAATTTGTGCTAGCCTGAGTTGAAATTGGGTGCATTGTGTAGCACTTTGAAATGAAAATCAATTTACAGCTTTATGGTGATGCCTGTTTTGGGGATCTTTTGATGTGTTTCAGAACTGATGTTTTACATTTGATTCTTAGGAAATCGACAAATATGTCAGAGAAAGAAAGGGTTTTAGAGCTGATTGGAGCCTGATTGTTGTTCGTTCTTGCCCTTACTCTTAAAGAGTATTATCATCCAGGCTCACATATTGAATACTAGCCTCAGTTTTAACAAGTAAGTAGCGGAATGGTAATTAGTATGGCCATTTCTGCTTCTTGTCTTCTAAAAACTTGTGTCTATGAATAGAAGAGTATGAATCTGGTTTCTTGAGGTTCCCAATGCCATTCTGGTCCCCTGCCTGTGGCCAATGCCAGTGTCCCTCCCTTCAGTCTCTTTCAGTGGAGCGGGAGCAGCAGGATGGCAGCACCCACTACTCAGATGACCCTTGGAGGATAACGGAGGAGCAGCGGGATTACTACATTAACCAGTTCAGGTCCCTGCAGCCCGACCTGAATGCCTTTATTTCAGGTAATTTTTACCAAACACAGTGCATGTCAGGTAGGGGGACCAGGCTGGGAGGTGAGAAGTTTTAAGTAAATAGATTCTTTTTTCTGTCTGGCAGTGGGTTTATAAGAATCGGTTGTGTTTCCTTTTTGAAGGCAGACTACTCAAAGAGCAAACCATTACTGTGGCCATTGCACTTTTTTCCCTAAATATAATGATTTTAGATATATAATTACATGTAAAGGAGAAGTGTTAGTGGTTTGGTAAAAATTAAAATGAGATTTCTGTATTTGATGCACTATTTTTGTGGATCACACCTGCAGTGTATATTGAGTTGAAACACCCATGAAGGTTGTACTTGCTTTCCCAGTGGAACTGTGGTAGTGTCTATGTGATGACAGTGAAGCATACAGTTAACTGTTCTCTGTGTTCAAGCCTGAGGTTTATGGCTCTGAGGGGCTGAGATTTTGATCTTTAGGTAATTAAAAACCAATCCTGGAGAGCGCATGCACGGTGGAAGTATTGTTAAGAGCATATTGAGATTGCATTTCTGTTTTGAATAGAAGGATCAGACTGCTGGCGAGAGGAGTCACTGCTGGGTACCGACAGTTGGTGTGCGAGGAAGATGTCACAGGTTTTAACTTGAGGAAGTTTTAATGAGCCGTGCTGTATCAGTAGAGCTCAGGAGGCCCTGATGTATCACAGGTTCAGGAGGCTTGGATCTAGCCTCAGTTAAGTCTCCTTCATGCAGTTTGCTTCGAAGAACAAGTGGTAGTTCAATGTTGGTTCTTCCCCTGATGGTTGTCCAAGGGGAAGGGGACTATAGTCTTGGAAGTCTGTACTTTGTTTCCCTATGTTTTGTAAGCCTATACCCAGGAAGGGCTTTCAGGGTGCCTCTGAGAACCTGTGCATATGGGATGCTGAAAAAGTGGATTTGTTAACTAGCAGAAGTATGAGAAGGGCATGAGAAGTATGGCAGGGTGAGTGAGGATGCCTGCAGTAGGACAGGAGCTTTGTGCTATCTGAATCTTCTGGGGTTTATTTTTTTTCTTTCTTTCTTCCTCCCCCCACTCCACCATTCCCAGTAAAATTTGAGCCACGGCAGAGAAGAGTCATGGTTGAAACAGCATCTTGGGAGAGCAGTGCAGATGCTACAGCACTGTACTGCCATGCACATGACTTCTGGGTGAAGCAGGGCTGTTTGTATCTATTATTTCATCACTGGCGACATACTAATTAAGCTGGTTACAATTACTAGTACTAAAGCAGATTTTCCTTTATTTATAATTTTTCCCATATGGAGGGAATGGAGAAATGAGGTCAACAGTTCTGTCTGGCTTTCTCTGTCATTTATTCAGGAGACAAATGGTCCAACAGCTATATTAGCATTTGGTTAATCTGAGTATCTCTTGGATGTAAATTACCAGTCTGCTTCTGGCACAGCAGACCCAGTAAAAGGTGAAAATTTTGAGAATTAATTTCTAGTTGCTGATAAAGCATGCTTTCCCAACAGGTTCTGTAGCAAAGAATTTCTTCACAAAATCAAAGCTGCCTATCCCAGAACTTTCTCACATCTGGTAAGTACTGTAATAGTGTTGGGGATGTGTATCCTGATTTTTAAAAGACACTGAATTCAAGAGTTCTTGTTAAATTTTAAAAGTGCCTTCAGTTGTAATTATTTCTCTCATCTCCAGAATCACTTTGAGGCCCAAGCAGCAGGGTGCTCATTGATCTTCCTGACAGACTTGTTTTCTGGAGAGATGTTGCCCTACTCAGCAGGACTGGGAAGGTTTGAACAGCGACATAACTGAGAGCTGTTCTTAAGTATATTGTAAGCAGCATCATTATCTCAAAGAACTGACATTTTTCATGAAATGACATGGAGGAGAAGCACCTCTGGAATGTTTTAGATGTGTTGATGGCTTTATGTTTGTCTCTGTTTTATCAGAGGCCTAATTAAACAACTACATAATTCATCAGTGCTTTTCTAATGAACCAGTACACTTACTTTTAATGAGCTTATTGAGAAACAATTGTGGATGGAACTGTACATGATAGAATTTGACAAGGATTCTGTTATATTTTCATAAACATCATGGTGCTTTGTAATTCAGTGTCATCCTTGCATCTCTGATAGGAAGAACAAACAGTTTTAAACATGGATCAGAAATGCTGATAGAGGTTTTATTTTTATATATATGCTTTTATGAAGAGAGATGAGAAGAAAAGCTTGCGAGAGCCTAAACATCTGTCAGGGTCAAAGGATATGTCTGGAATCTTTTCAAAGCGGATTGTCAGTTGTGAAAATAAAAAAACAATTGAAGAAACATAGTGTTGGGGGAAGTGAATGTTGGAATTTAAGATTACTTAAAAAGAATGGATTAACCCAATATGTTAACGAAACACATTTTATATTTATTGCTGATGCAACTTGTTTTCTGTGCAGAATTTCAAGAAAAGTATTCCTTTTTAGTAGATAAGTATATTTTGTGACAATGTGATATATCAGGTTGTCTTGCTGTGTTAAACACATGGGATGTCTCAGTCTTTGTCACTATAAGCTCAACAGCTTGAAAAGTGCTTGTTATTTTCAAAGAGTAAGAAGTTATGGTAAATTTAGACCATGGGCTCAAGATAAAATATGACTCAATTCTTGCAGAGAGTTAATTTATAAATTTGAGTTCTTGAACTTCTGATGTCCAGCTTTAGTGTTTGTGAAGCATCCTAGAATTAGAGAGAACTTCTTTAGAGAGAAGCTAACAATAATATTTAAACTTGTCATGAGCATTAATTTACCCCTTTTCTTAAGACTAGCCAATGGTGCTAAGTAACCATTGCTGAAATCCATATTGAACTTTTCCTGCTTGAACTGGTTTAATCCTGCACAAATTGGCCAAAAGTACTTCCAACCATTGAATGGTTGATTTCACTCTTGGAAGAATGTGTGTTTGCAGCTTAGAAGGCCAGCCATATCCTGGGCTACATCAAAAGAGGGGTAACCAGCAGGTTGAGGGAGGGGATTTTGCCCCTCTGCTCTGCTCCAGTGAAACCCCACCTGGAGTGCTACATCCATCTCTGCAGTCCCAACACAAGAAAGGCATGGATCTGCTGGAATGAAGTCCAGAGGAGGGCCACTAAGTTGATCACAGGGCTGAGGCATTTCTCCTATGAAGAGAGTCTGAGAGAGTTCAGGCTCTTCAGCCTGAAGAAGAGAGGGCTTCAGGGAGATCTTCTAGCAGCCTTCCAGTATCTAAACACAGTCCACAAGAAGGCTGGAGACGGGCTTGTCACAAGGGCATGGAGTGATAGGACAAGGGGATTGGCCATAAGCTAAAGAAGGGCAGGTTTAGATTAGACATTAGGAAGAAATTCTTTACTGTGAGGGTGGTGAGGCACTCTTGTTGCCCAGAGAGGTTGTGGATTCCCCATCCCTGGAAGCATTCAAGACCAGGCTGAATGGGGCTCTGAGTAACCTGGTCTGGTGGGAGGTGTCCCTGCCCGTGGCCAGAGGGTGGAGCTAGGTGATCTTTTAGGTCCCTTCCAACCCTAATCACTCTCTAATTCTATAAGTATAGTTATGTATTTCATGTTCTACTATGTGCATACCATAATATTGAATGGTATGATGTAAAAAAAAAATGTACTTTACTGAAAAAGAAAGAAGTGGCAATTCAGTATTAGAAAATTAGCTGGCTTCATCTTCCCCGAGACCAATGTGCAAGTTAGGATCAAGTGCAAATGACAGAGATGCTTGTCTTGTGTTAAAATATCCCTTCTCAGACTTGCATTTTTGTCTCCCTTGTGATGGCACACATATGTTTCCCTGAGGTAACAGCTTGGAAAACGTGTGCCTGTTTTATCCACAGGGAGCTGAGCGATGTGGATTGTGACGGGGCACTGACACTCCCAGAGTTTTGTGCTGCTTTCCACCTTGTGGTTGCGAGGAAGAATGGTTACCAGCTGCCTGAGACTCTGCCGGAGACGCTGCTGCCTGAGTACCTCCAAGCAGGTAATGTTCCTGCAGCAGGTCGTGTCCCTGTAGCTATCTCAGAAATCCGTCATCTATGTAAGACAGGTTCACTTTCCTTCCTGGAGTGGGGTTCTGTGCTGTGTAATGGTTCTCTGGCTGCTTTTTAAGGCAAATGTTTTTTGTTGATTGCTGAGGTAGTAATGAGGGCAGTGAGTCACCATAACAGGTTGCCCCGAGAAGCTGTGGATCCTCCCCCCCCCCCTCCGGAAGTGTTCAAGGCCAGGTTGGATGGGGTTTTGAGCAGCCTGGTCTAGGGGGAGGAGTTCCTACCCATGGCATGGGATTGGAACTAGAATGATCTTCAAAGTCCCTTCCAATCCAAACCATTTTATTAATCTATGATACAGCTTTTAATTCCTTTGATAATTTTTCCTCTAAGTATCTGTCTCTTGAAAATTTGTTGAAAATGATACTGGACTGCTTTAGAACTCAATATGCTAATGTGTTTGTTAGATGCAGTAACTGGTTGTATCAAAGGTTGAAGTTTTTTGTAATTAATTTTGTGTAATCCACAGATTCTTCTATAAGGGCTTTACATTAATGATGGGAATTACAACAGTTTGTGTAGCACAAGGGTGAATTAATCCAAAATGTAACATACCTTATAACAATGTGCAGTGAGAGACCTGTCCTCTCATTTGTTCTCTTCAGTTATGTCTCTTTTAATTATAAATGAACATTGAAATATATACTGTTCCATCTAAAAAACGTGCATGCCTCTCTAGGGCAAGGAGGATTAATCACAGATGATAATTACAGTGCTAAGGGATAATATTTAAGACCTAATAAAATCTCCATTAAATTTGATGACACTGAATATATTAAAAGGCAGGAAGAGAACAAATCAAGCTGCAGTTAAAAAAATTAAATGTTGACCCTGTATCAGATTTGTGAAGTAATTTCTGATGGACTCATGTTCCCTGTAATCCACTGTCTTCATATCCAAAGCAATAAGCTTCTGGAAAGCCTGCACTTCCAAGTCTTCATCACTTTTAATTTCTCTAATTACATTCCCTTGTCATAATTACAACTACCCTTTTCCCTCCAGAACCACAACTTTGTTCACTAACTCTCATGCCTGGTCTCATGATAAATTGGCTTTTAAGCTCAATTGTGCAGGTTCTTCTTGGTGTGTCTTCACATTAAGCCTTTCTGGGTAAAACTGCAATGGAAATAACTATCTCTAGTAGTAGGGAATCATTGTATCAATGGGAGGAATAGAATGGTAAGCTATCTTAGTTCCCTGGGAGTCCTCTTTTATCCTGTTTGTCCCTTTAAGCACTTAGACATACCATTTTTTTAGATGATTATTGTTTTCTGGTGTTGCATGAAATCAAGCATTTCAAGCTGATCTTCATGGAAGAAGTGAAAGGACTAATTTCTTGTGGGTACTGTAAATACCTCAGCTAATATACTAATTCTGGTTAACTTGAAGATCTGAAAATATCTTGTGCTTATTCTCCTACCTAGTCAGGATTCAGAAGTCTGTCTTTTGCAAGTCTTGCATTAATGAAAAGTAGACCATCTCAACACACTGTATCACTGTGAATCACAAGAAAGCATAGAGCCCTGATTGTGTTGCTTCTGAAATAAAAGCATTGATAAGTAAGCAAGTGCCTTATACAATTACCTAAAATGTCAAAATAAATTTTCAAGAAAAAACCGTGGGTTTTTTTATGTTTTCATGATTTGATTTCTCTGAAATTTGTAAATTTTTTTTTTTTGGGCTTGTTAGGAACCTGATGAAGATTACTGGAAACTGTTCTTCATTAGATTGTTGTATTAGTTTCAGAGCATCTAATAAAGAGTGTTGTTAAAGCTTCAAATAAAATGGTTTGGAGCGAAAGAGCATTTAAGAATGCATTAATCTTACTAGTTTTATGATTTGTACTATAAACTACAAGAACAAGTCCAAATGCTATCCTGGCACAACTCCATTAACAATTTGACCCACCACCTTGCTTTCAGAAAATTTTTATTAAAATTAATTTGCAGAATCTGGAAAGCTATTTGCCCTGTATGTAAACCATGGCATTGTAAATTAGGATTGATTTCCAGGAGCTTAATTTATTGAGATAAAATAGATGCTAGCGAAAAAATCAAAATGTGGTTATTCTACGTTTTGATATATTGATCTTTTAAAAAAGGTGTTTTCCAGCTATTAAGACAGATTTGTCTCAGAGAGACTAATCCCAGAGTGATACCAGAAGAAGGACCTGAATTTGTGACATCTAAGGTAGTTTGTTGTGAATAGTCCTTTGAGAAGTTAGAGTTGATTTTCCTTCCCCCAATATTGTTTGGTTAAAGACATTTTATACTACAGCATCCACTGTGTTTAGTGTCCTTGTTTTCTGTTGGCCTTCAATTTTAGTGTATAGTGTAAATTCCACTATACTTTTCAGTCTTCAGAAAGTCAAGACTGCAGCTGAAGGTTTTCTAAGTACCCCTAACATTCCTAGGAGAGCAAGGTATCAACTATAATATCAACTAAGCTGATACTGGATTGGAAGGAGGAAAAGTGCGCATAAGCAGTGTTTGGCACTTCATATTTACTAAAAATAATTTCTTCCAAATTTCACAATTATTTCTATAACAGAAATGAGACGTTATCCCTTTCATGACATTGACTAATTTAAAATGCAAGACAGAAAGATTTTCATCATGGTGTTTTTCATTCCACATCTTACAGATCAGGTCTGATATGTAGAAATGACGGGCAAAATTATGCTAGGTTTTTAATAAGTATGAATTAACCAAAGACTTGACATGTCTCTGTGGTTTTTTGTTTGTTTGTTTGTTTTGTTTGTTTGTTTTGTTTGTTTTGGTCATTTTTTCTTTTCTTTTTCTTTCCCCTGCAGCTTCTTTGAAGCCCATGCATGACTGTGCCCTGTTTGATTCTTATTCTGAGCCATTGCCAGGCAATCAGCAGACTTGGGACTTCAGTCGGACAGAGGTGAGAAGGCTTAAGCAGGGTGCTTACCTTGCAGAGTGGAGGGGAATAGAGCAGCTTCACAGTGACTGCGCTCTGTGTAGCAGCAGAACTGCAAGTCTCTGAGAGGACTATAGGAGTCTCCAGGCCTCCCATTAAGCCATCTGAAACCCTTCTCTCAGCCATTTCTTTGGTGTGTGGAAAGGGCTGACAGCCTTTTCAAAAGATACTCCCACACAAGAGTTCACAGTAGTCACTGAGGTACTTGGGCAGTGTTGGAGTCTGCAGAGAAGTAGACCTTACCTGTCCTGCAGGGCTGTGTTTGGCCCCCCAGTGTTGGGAACGAGTGGTGAGCGGCAGAGCCCGTGCTGCAGGACGGGCAGTGTGGCACACAGGCAGTGCTCAGGTGTCCTGAGCAATTCTCCTCAGTCTGAATTGATTGAAAATGTGAGGCGTCTGGCACAGAGCCAGAATCATAAAATCATTGCGTTTGGAAAAGATTTCCAAGGTCATCAACTCCGTTAATCCAGCACTGCTTTCTTTGTAGAGGGCAATAAGGTCTCCCTTGACCTTCCTTTTCTCCAGGCTAAACAACCACAGCTCCCTTAACTGCTCCTCAAAGGACTTGTGCTCCAGACCCTCCACCAGCTCCACTGTCCTTTTTTTGACATGCTCCAATGCCCCTCTGGGTGAGGGACTCAGAGCTGAACACAGTAGGTTCAGTTGAAAGGAGCAAGGGGTTTGGACTGGATCTGCAGAGGTGTCTTGCACCCCAACCATTCTGTGATTCCATGAAGACTGATACAAGAAACTTTGAAGACCCTGTGAAGGTGAACTAATCTTGGCCACTAAGTTGTGCCTGAATATTGCAACTCTGAATATATATGCTGTGGGCTTTAAGGGTTCAGTATTTAAGGTAGTTAATCAAATGACAGACTGACTGCAGGAACCAGCCCTTCTGGCACTGCTTCCACGTTTAAAGTAATGGAATGTCATGGCAGCTCAGCAAAGCTGTTCTCCAGTTATTTCCTTCTAATGCCTTGCTCTGGGGAGTTCCTGGATCAGAACCCAGCTGCTCCCTCATCAAATCCATCTTGGTAGTGCTGTCGCCAAACATGATTCTAAGCCTCAGTTGACTACAGTGTTCACTTTGGACAGTGCTGCAGCCAACCTTTTGAGCATGCAGTGTAGAACTGTTAAAAATATATGCAGTATCCCTGGGAGGAGTTGCTCATCTTGCAGCAGCTTGGCCAAAGCACAGCAGTCACACTGGGTTTTGAACGCAGTGCTGCTGGTCTGGTACTGCAGGCTGCTCGTATGCTGGCAGTGTAGGCAGGTCCTTTGCCAGAACAGCCTAGTCCCTTCCTTATGACCTTATAAATGGCTTGCAACCTAATGTATAAAAGAAGATATGGGTATAATAGAGAATTAAATTTTAATTAAAATATAAACAAATATATAATTATGGTTTTTTATACTCATAATTAAAAGCTTCAGTTTATGTTGTCTAAGATAAATGGACTTTAAAATCTCTTCTCAAAACTGATTTGAGAATCATTTTGATATGATTTTTTTTCTGTTCAACTTATGTTTTTATGTTCAGAATTAATACACTGAACGAGTATCATTTGGAAGGTCAGTAATTCATCTCCCATTCATCTCCCTCTGTGGGAAGTGCAGTAATTCAATGTTGCAATATAATTTGTATCGTGGCTCATTGAGGAATTATAGTTTAGAGACTTGATCACTACAGTAAAAATATTACATTATCAATGCAATCCGTTATGCATTATCTCTGTGACTTTGTCTCTTTCCACCTATTACCCATTCATTAATTTAATTTCCAAAGGCCATTTTTACTGTGACTGCTGAGGTACTGCAATAAAATGGAAACAGTTCTTGAATGTATCCATAAAGGAAATAATGGCAGGAGACATGTCACCTGGATGCTAGGCTTTGTTGAACTACAAAACACTGCAATACTGCTGATATTACGCTTGAGAAGGACAAGGGTGACTGATTTTTGTTTACCAAGGAAGTTTTGTCTTCCCAATTTTTTTTCTCAAGTTTTTATCTACCCCTCACTTTTGGTTCTTTTTTACAAGCTTTCTCACTGCCAAAATCTTGAAGATAAAACATGCGATTTCACACTATACACACAAAATGACTGGTTGGGGTTGCTCTGAACTCCCTCAGAAAGTTCACTGAAATTTATGAAAGTCATTCCATTGGTTAAAGCATGCACTGACTCAGGTCTTTAGTCTCATGCTCTTCACTTGAGAGTGTCAAGGCTAGCTATGGATGTGAAATCTTTTACTCATACATTTTCAGAGTCTTCAAGCCATATTTTTGCTGTGTTGCTTTCTCAGAAGTATTAAAGTATCCCATTCCTCAGAAACTTTATAAAACAGATCTAACAGACCTTTAATCTGGGAGTTTTCCTTTTTGAGCTACTGACTTGAGATTTTTGTGGTCTTTTAAAAACACCTACAATATCTAGGTTTCTTAATTAATTTGTTTAGGTCCAGTTTATTTTAGTACATTTTAAGGTCATACCTCCTCCATGCTCCCTGGGGAAAATCCAGCATCACTTAATATTTAGAGAAATGTAGGGTTTCTGACATTTTCTTTATTGTTTTTTTTTGGTCGCAGAGGGCATCCTTGTTCTTACAGATACTGTAGGTAGAATTTGTTCCTCTTTCCTTCTTGCAGGATACACAGTTGCTGAAGTAACGGAAAGTTAAGGAATGAGACCTAGAAGTTCTCTGTTTTCCTATCGGAGGCCTGAATGGACCTCCAACAGATATACTAGTAAAATTTTTTTTTTCCCATCTCAAGGACTGCATGTTGAAAGAAAAGAGTAGTTAAAGGATCAACCACATCAGCCAGAAACCTTTAAAGCATAACCACCAGGCTCTGCAGTATCGCTGGAGTTTTGGCTAGAGAGACTTTTTCCATGGAGACTGACTTTAGTGAAGGAGCTGGAGAAGGTTTCATCAACCCTAAACACAGGTGTTACATGTGGCTCTGTTGGGAGAAGTCTCCTTACATTTAGTCCTTACCTCCTTGTGATTTGCTGTTGAAGTTCTTCTCTAACTAATTCAGGTGTGGAACTGCTGTACCTTGAAAAGCAGATTTATATTGTCTTTCTGTACGTCCTTTATGCTTTTTTACCTGACAAAGCAAATTGTGGTGCAAGGGCAAATGTCACCATTATTTATGTTTATTAGTATTCTTAAATATTTGACTGTGGAAAGGTGTGAACTATACCAATCATTATAAATAAACAGATCTTCTTTCTTTAAGAAGTCATCAGCTGAAGAGAAGATACCTGATAACTCTGCCCTGTTACAAGATGGAAAGAAAGATGACAAACAAGGTATTCAAATAAATAACTATTATTTTTCCATTGGGGATTAAATTCTGTGTATTTTTAGTAAGTCCCTAAGTTTGCTGACAGAAGCAATGGTATGTTTAATTTCTAAGCTGGCTATGTGTTGCTGTAGTTTTAAAGAGACAACTCACTGACAGCAGCTGAGTTAAAGAGAAATAAATGGAGAGGTTTGCTTCAAAATTAATTAAATGTGAATGATGTGAAATGCACCTTCTAAAATATGTCTAGTTTTAAGGATTAGTGTTACACTTCTAATTTAAACAAAAGTCTAGTTGTTATCAGGAATTTTGTAAGAGTAAAGATTACATTGGGTCCAGTTTTGCATTTCCCTTTTTGCAGGAAAGAGCAACACCTTAAAAATTAGTTTTTATTCCTATTTGAAGAAAAACGCCAAACCTGTATTTTCTCTAAAACAAAAGTTTTAGTCAAACATGGAATGAAAAAGCTTCATTCATTTCTCTTGAAATCCATCAGCAGAAAGTCATGAGAAATCTTTTTCCACGCAGTAGCTTCTGTGGCTTCCAGAATTGGCACAGGATCATCACACAGTCATTCATTCCCTTTTATAACCCTTTTTCCCAACCTTTCAGGTTCTTACTTGCTGTCTTTCAATTGTGGAAACAAAACAGTTGTGGGTATTTTGTTGCCTGGTTCTCAGAGCTGCAGATTACGTATTAATTAAAATATAAAATATCTTGACCTCCCAGCTGTCTACACATTAAGGTGCATCAGAGGTGTGGGACCAGGTAGTCCACATTCCTAAATCACCAAGTTTGATAGATTCCTGGTGTCCCTTATCAAGATTGACATGTGTTTGTAAAACATTTTGACAAGTCATCATATTCCAAGAAATTAGTGTTTTGTTGACAAGGTGTTTTGTTGTAAAATTTATAACGAACCATAGGAGGACTTGAAGCTTAAAGGTTATGGCTTTGAAATATCTAGGGAAGATTTACTTTTTACCAAGAGATTCCCCCCTCCCCACCACCATTTAAAAAAGTCACTAGAAACGGTGCATAGGGTTCAGTGGAAGGGGTTAAGCACTCTACCCCCCAAATTATCAGAATTTGAGGTTATTTGACAATTTGGTCATAGATCTTTCTGTTCTTGATTTTTGTGCTCTTAGTGTTACTTGTTTGAGTGCCTGGGTTTTCTGAGGGTATTTGGCTACTTTTCAAGTGTGTTTGGCATTATTAGATGTTCTAATACCAGTTTAGGTGCTCCTTTCTCAGAGCTGATACCTGTAGATTTTACCCACACATACTTAATGATCTTTTTATTATCTTTTTTTTTTCTTAAGCTCTTAAAGTAAGCACTACTCTCAAAACTATACCAAAGGAATTTCAGCACTTGACTGTGAAAACAGGTAAGAAAAAAACATACCATTTGTTACTTACTCTAAAATCTTGACTAAAAATTTTTATATTTAGTAAGCCTAGGGTAATTTTTGGAAGAACCTTTTGCTCTCATTTTACTACTGAAATTAGCTTTTACCTCAGAATGACTACGACTTGCAAGATAAATATTAATTACCACTTCAAATTGTCAAAAGGTTTTCTTCCTTTCTTTCTCTCATTGTTACTGTGTGGGCTCTACATCCATGGGAAATATTTTAACATAGCGGTTTTAAGGACTCTGAAGTTTTTCTGTGCTACAAACAAGATGCAAGAGCATGACTATTGTACCTTTTCATAAAAATCTCATTTAAAGTATAGAATGACTATGTAAGGTTTCAGTAAACATTCTGAAATGGCCTGTTTTCTTTCTGAAAGCTCAGCTTTCATTCTTTGTGTTAAGGAGTTAAAGGACAGGGAGGCTTTTGGAAACACAGACCTGGAGGCACTTAAGACACTGACGCAAGCTTTTGATTCAGGGGGTATTTCTTTGTTGAATCCAACCCCGATTTTCCTCTCCAGCTCCAACATACACTTCTTTTTCCTATCATTCTGGAAAATGTTATTTTTGGAACAGCATATGTCAAAATTACTTAGTTGCTCCAGAAACTTCCTCTGCATTCAGTTCAGTTCCACTGACCTCCCTTGCCTTCCTCTTTGTTAATATTTTTGCTAGTGTGGTATGAATGTTTGTAAGCCCTCCCTGGTCCCAGCCAAGCTAAAATTTGGACTTGCTTTCTTTTCCTTTTGCATAGATGTTTTTACTCTTGAAGATATCCTTGATTAAGAAAATGGACCCCACATGTCTGTCACAGCAGTTTTGTCTTATAGCTCGATTTTTTCATGGCTGCTCAACAGCTGCATGCCTCATTTCCCAACTCTTTTTTTTTTTTTTTTCTGGCTTCTTCCCAAACACTTGGCAGCTGCCAGATTTCCTATCTTCAGCTCCCATTTTTGAGTGATTGCTGCTTCTCCTTCACATACACACACACTCTTGCACTTCCCTCTCAGGGGAAGGGGAGGGTGATTGCAGGACTTGCAGTTCTGTTCTCCTTCCCCCCAGTTTTGCCCAGTAGCGTATAGGGGAGTTTTATTTTCAGTTCAACAAGTCCATCTTCAGTACATTTGGGTAAAAAACCTTCTGTCACCTTCACGTCTCCTTTGCCACCAACCCCTTTTCCACAGTGTCCTTTATCTGCTAGTCTGAGGTCTTCTTGATGCCTCTGTGCTACTCCAGCAGTGTTGCTGTGTTTGTATACCAAGGGAGACAGGGGCAGAGTTTTACTCCACCATCCTGGCTCTTGCTGCTGTAGGGGTTCTGCTCTTGCTGTCCTGCACATTGAGGATTTGAGAAAGCACGTTCTCAGGTTGCATGCTAAAACTGATGGGAGAAGTAAGAATGTTTCTCCGGTGGACTAGATGCAGCACAGTAATTGAGATCTCAGAATCAGTCACCACTCTGAAAGGTCACTGTAATCATTAACCTTCAGCGTGAAAACTCAGTTGGGACGAAGTGGGAGAAATTTTACATGCCTCTTTGGTTATTCATTTGGGCTGTTTTTGCAAACTCAGGGAAGATAATAGCGTTGTGCTTCATTATGTGAAAGTTTTCTTTGCCATCAGAAGGTCTAAAAATTTGAAATCAGTAAGAACTTTATAAATTCATCATCTCTGAATATCTGACCAGTTTATTTAGACTCTAAAGTGCAAGATCATTGTTGAGCTTAGACTTTTCTCAGTATTGAGGGCCAAAATTGTGAGTGTTTTGTGCTTAAACATTTCTCCCTAGGCTACCAGAAAGAGATGAGTTAGTGAGGTTGATTTAGACTAGTGAAGAGTGCTTTGGGTTTTTTTTTTCTTTAGCCACGTGGCATACTTGCACCTTTTACGGTACAGATTTCCTGTAAAGCAAGGAGGCCCCTGATGAGTATAAGATATTAGGCTACAGCCAAAGTTACTGAATTGGCATCCTCAGGAATGCTAAAACGAAGTCGTGTTCTAGGAAGGGTGAAGGAGTAGTTCTACCCCCAAAAGGGGAACCTTCACACTCTCCTGTGAATGAATAAATACAGTTCATAATTGTACGTGACTTTAGTTACTGCAGACCAAGCTGTTCTCTCCACCAGGCTCTGCTACTCCAGGAGTCGTACAAACTTTTGAATAATCAATGTAAATTATTTACTCAACAGTTTTAATTTATACATTTCATGAAAGTTAGGCTTATGTATTCCTAATAACAGACATATGGAAAAGTCATGAGCTGGATAAATAGTTTTGTATGGTCTTGCATGGTTATGTCATGTGTATGTATAAACCTGCACCTCAAACACTAAGTGCGCACAGACTGAACATTCCAAAATAACTGCATATTTTATGAAAATCTTGCCACAATTATTTGTATGTCCTAATAATGAACTACCTGCCTTGTAGTATTTTTTGTATTACACTACTTTGTCTGAAAGGTAAAACTAAGTCTAGGTATTCTGTAATTGTAGCCTTGAATTTCCTGGTTTTTCAAAAGCTTAAAAGAAAATCCTTGGCAGTAGTATTCTATTGCTATAATTTTTTATTAGTAGTCATTTTGGGATTCTCTCTTCCTTATGTGCTTTCCTCTTACCTCAACAGGATGTCCTTGGAGAGTTTGAATGTCAATTTTACCTACGGGTTTTTATATGAAAGATTTTCTAAAAGTATGAACAGAATTAGTCTCGATAAGAAATGGAAAATCTGAAGGTTTTTAAACATGGTTTAGCTTGGAAAGGATTTATACTTCTATTTCTAAGTGGCATATTTAATAATTGTGCATGTAATTTAATAATCAGCAATTTCAGCATTGGAAAATTGGGTCATATGGCTGTAGGGAAGCAATGTCTGAAGTTGTATTCTCTGGGAGTTTGACACAGAGAGAGGGAGGAGGATTATCACCACTGCATATTTTAATATAAATTGTCTTTCCTTCCTTTAGTTGCTAGGAAGAGTTTGTTGCACAGAAATCTGGAATGACAGTGAGCCAGTTTGTTCATGACGATAATCTTGGCTTATAAGTGGACATTTGTGTCACTGCCAGCTGCATTTGGGTTTATTCCATCCAAAGCACCAACTGCACTGTGTTTCCTTAAAAGCAGTTTCTTTTATGAAGATCTAGTGTGTGACTGTACATGTGCCATATGCTGCTACTTGTGTTTTGTGACCCTAAAGCCTCCTATGGAGAGTCTGTGCAGTACGACAGTGCAAGCCATTCAAAACTCGGTATTTACCAACTGCTACCACTGTTAGTTCCCACTCTTGTGTTTTGGGGGATCTGTCATATTCTCCAGTAGTGCTGTATAGAAGCTGGTGATAAATGTCTGACTTGGAAGTAGGCATATATCTGAAGGAAGCTGGAAACTGAGAATTATTTTTTTCCCCAACATACTTGTTTCTCTTAAGTGTTGTACCTTGATTAGCAGATGGGGAAAAGTAAAGGGATTTGCTTTGTGTTGCGTTGGAATCATTGATGCTGCTGTAATACCTTGAGGATATCTCAGTGGGATGAATTTGAAAGCAATCACGCAGATATGTTTTCTCAAAATTATCTGATGTTAGTAAGGCGAGTTATAGAAAAGATGATGGAAACCAAGCAACAGCCTCAAGGAATTACCCAGAGAAGATAAATCAGCACTGTTGTTTTCCTGTCACGTAAGACCTGCATGTGGCAGGATATTCAGAATTCATCCAAATAAAATCCCCTCATTTTTATATTGATAGAAATGTGTTTGATCAACATTTAGACTTGAAAGCTTTCTACATTCAAATATCTTTCCTTCCCAATGTCAAAACGATCTCAACCTGATATGTTAATTTTTTTTAATGAGTCATGAGATAATGTACATTTATACTATTTCAGGTATTTAGGTAGGACATAGATGTTTGTGCTTTTGGAAGCAGGACCACTAATAGATACCTGAACTAAAAATAAGATACTTTCTGTAAAAAGTTTATGCTGTTTCTTATGGTGGTTTGTCATAACTACACCCATGAGTACAGGTCAGAGCTGCCAGACCTATTGCTTTTCCTGTATTCTGGTAAGTATGTTAAAAAGATGAAGCTCTGCCTATATGTGGGCTTATGAATTCTTAGGACATTCACACACTACAAAAGGAAAGGGGAAGGAGAAGTGAAAATCAATCCCCATTACTCATGTAAGATGAGCATACTCTCACATCCACATTTGCAACACTCATGTTTTTAGTGAACACTGATTCTGCAGCTAAAGGTATTTTTTTAAAATATGATGTTTTAGCTGTTCTTTTTTCTTTTCTGTTCCAGCTCCTCAGGAATCTAATGCACTTAAAGCCAGACCACGATCCAGGTACTGCTTTCACTTCTATTTCAGGAGAAATAAACACCTCTGGTGATAGACACAAAGCATAAGAAATGGTGTGTTTTGTTGTTTGGTTTTTTATTTTTTTTTTTTTTTAAATTGGTGTGGTGCTGGAAATACAGCTCAGATCAGACAGATTTACCAGGAGGAATCTGTAAGCTATAGACCCTACATAAGTAATGCCCTGGGGCCCCATGATCTCTGATCATATGGTGCTGGAAGTTTTGCCTGTCTGCCCAGCCCTGCTCTCTTGTCAAGGTGGTGACTGCCTCCAACCCCGCCCCAGGGGCTTCCTGGCAGGACAGCTGGGACCACCCCATTGCTGGGAACGTCCTCTGCAATTTTGTGCTCTTGAAACCTGCAGGGTGGTTTCATATGGAGGGAGACACTGCACGTTCCCACAGAAACAACAGTAGTAGCTCAGCTCTCTGGTGTGGGTGAGTGAATCCTTTTGTTGGCATGTGTGTACTTGGCTACAGTTGGTTGATGTGTGATGGGAGGACTTACAGGCTGACACTGTTGTGCTATAAGTGACATGCATTGAACTTGGATATTTGAAAGAAAAGGGAGAACCTGTGCCAGAAAATATAGTGTATAAATGGATTGCATCTTGGGTTTGGCTGTTCACCTACTGATTTATAAGCATATTGTTAATTCACCTTCAAACTTTTCTTCTTTGGTGCCAGTTAGAGGATTCCTTTTGGGTTTGTTTTTTTTTTTTTTTTTCCCTTGGGTAATGAGAGTATAAACAGGATCTCCCTGCTTACAAGCTTGTCTAAGCCTGCTAGTAAGAGAGGGTCAGCTATAGGCATGATGATTACAGATTGAAATCCTGTCTTCCTACATGGGAAGGCTGAACTGCTTCATGTGCCTGTTTTTCTGCAGCTAGCCAAAGATTTTTAGTTTTAGCACAGTTTTAAATTTTCTTCCTATGTTACTGGATTGCAAATACTCAAAAAATGTGCAAAAATGCATTAAAACAGCAAATGCTTAAGCTCATAAAAAGTCACCTAAATGTAACCATCACATATGAATGACTGTCTTCATCTGACTGTGTGTCACTGCTTCAATGCAGAAGTTGAGTCTAAAGATGCCTCAGCACATCCTTGAATTCAGACCTGTTGTGCTTATTGAAAAATGGGATGAAATGCCACAGCTGGATTTATTTTTCTCTTCAAAAATTGATTGACATGTTAAAAAAAGTGTATTAATGGACTTTAAACACCTGATTGGAATATATTCAGTAACTGAGAAAAGAGGTAAAAACACTGAAAGAATTTGTGATGTGAATAGTAAATCTAATAAACTTGGTGATGATGATAAACAAATACAATTATTGGTGGCTTTTCCAGGAGGTCCTTAAAACTGATTCAGTGAGTGAGGAGGAATCTGACAGTCCTATGTCAGGCAATGTTAGAGAAGGAAGTAAATCAGGCAGTCCTGTGTCTGGCAGAACTAGGGGAAGACGATAGAGTGATTAAGGCTCCTTTAAGACGAGCTTTGGGACCAGCTGGGAAAGCCATCCATGTGCATGTACTGTTTACTAACTGATTGATTGACTTGGAAACGGAATGCTGGATGTTATTGTAACAGTCCTGATGGGATGTATAGTGGTATTAAGTCTGTGATGATGACACATAACCCCAGCTGGGGAGATACACAAGCTTTGTTACAATATCTGTTTATTCGTGTAGCAAAAAAAGAGCAGTTTTAGAAAAAGAAAAGGAAGGACTGAGTGTGGGGGGAAATGGAGGGGATAGATCAGAAAATTTGGAATACCAAATCTTGAACAACTTCTCCCTAAAGAAGATCCTGAATGGGATCTGAATGAAGATGTTGGATTAAAAGGAATAAAAATATATCAGATGTTGATTTTATATGGAATTCAGAATGGAGTGGAGAAACCTAAGAGTCTTGTGAAGTTGTATGAGGTAAAGCAGGGAGACAGAGCATCTCCATCAGCTTTTTTGAGCGGTTGTGTGAAGTGGCTCGTAAATGGACAGACTTGGAGAGTGAGGGTAATAGGATGTTGTTCAGTATATGCTTTTTATTGGACAGTCAGCACTGGATATAAGGAGCCTGTTTGGCAAAAAATATTGCCCGTTTCCCATTAGTGAGAGTTATTTCTGTTTTACTCAAATGTGCTTTTGGTCTTGCCCTGACATGCATAATGTGTTGCAGTGAGTGTAATGTCTCACAGTGTCAGTGCTCGTTTTGAGCAAAGTCTCCTCCTTACAGGAGAACTGTAACTACAACAACTGAAAAATACTGGACAGTGTTCAGCAAAATCAAAATTCTTAGCAAATGCACCACCCTTAATTGGGATTAATTGATGTGTGAGGGCCTGGAAAGGTGTACTGAGCCATGTATTTGACCAGTTTTGGTCATCTTTGGAGCTATTCAGTTTTTCTGGATTTTGTGGAATTTAGTGACTGTATGCTATGAAAATTTTTTTCTAATAGAATTTTTATAAATTATAAAATGTGTACTTGCAAGAAGTATGTTGAAGCTATATCTGTATAAACAGTCCCCTTGCAGTTGGAAAAGGCAACAGAAGCTCTAAGGGGTGTGTGTATGGGGAATTTTACTTGGATTTCTTCAAAACAGTTGCTGCAATTTTTGTGTTGACAAAGTTACATAAGAAGGCCTGAGGCTGTGTTACAAAAGGCCTTAAAAAATACTAGCCCTGTAATCATGACTCGTTCCTTTCTCCAGACACTTGGGTCTCTCTGTTGCCAAATAAATCTGTCTTGTTATAAGGGAGAACTTCCAGTCATTAGGGCAAGGAATTTCCACCATGAACCTGAGTTCTGGTCAGTGCATTTTTAGGTAGTAATCACTGTAACTGTGTAAAATTAATTTTTGAAATAAAACATTTTCTGCTTTTCCCCTGCCTGTTTTTCCTTAGGTCTTATTCTAGCACATCAATAGAAGATGCCATGAAAAAGGGAGAAGAGCCCCCTACTCCACCTCCAAGGCCACAGAAATCGCATTCCAGAGCTTCCTCTTTGGATCTGAACAGAATATTTCAGCAAAACACACAAGGTGAAGTTTGCTTTCTCTCCTGTTTTTGAGACCTTTTAGGTTAGCCATGTGCTTGGCAACGTGATGTGTTTGTACAAATGCTTGACAATATGTGCACATGCTGGCCTTTGCTGCAGACAGTGATGCACTACAGAAGAGGAGTATTTGCACTTGGTTGTGTTACGTCGCCACTGAGGGGAAAAATCACTGTTGCTGTAATTAAGGTGATTATAATGTTTTCTGGCACAATACTGGGAAGCTTAACATATGGTAGTCTGTCATCATTGACTGTTTATAACTAGGCTGGCTGTTTAGACAGCTCTCATCAGTAACTGCAGTATAATTGATTTTTATTACTGTTTATTTTTTGTAGTTCAGAAGCAGTAAGAAAACTCTTAATGTTTAAACTGGGAGAAGGAAAGCAAACATTTTTGATGTAAAGTCTACCATATGTGTACGGACAATCAAAAAACAGTCTTTGAGTAAAAAGAAAGGGTAATTTCTTTTGACACAGGTGCATGTTGAGGGGAGAGAAAGAAAATGTAGAATAGTAGATGGGGAGGACTGAAAGAAAATGGCTTTTCAGCAAGTTAGTGTTCAAGTGTGCCTCTTGCCTTGCACAGTGAGCAGTGAAAAGAGGAGCTGTTTGTTCAGGGCAGCAGTCATCCAGCATTGCTGTGCTTCAGCAGTGTCCTTGAACCACGGCAGAGGTTTATATGGGGCACACCAATCATCTGACTCAAGGACCAAGTTAAACATGGTCATGCTTATGCTTCAGAAGAAAGCCAAGGTTTGACTGTGTCCAGAAATGTTTAACTGGGCTCTGTAATGTGGTTTTGAAGTAGAATTGTTCTGCCTCTTGCTATGTGGGACTTTTTTTGTGCAAACACTAAAGAGAATTCAAGAGTCCTTCTGTGTGTGCTGAACCCTGAAACTCAATAGGAATAAAATTGTTTGGTGGGGTTTTTTTTCTTACACAGAGAAGTAGTTCCTTATCTTTGACTATGGTTCCTGTTGAGGGATGTGTTGCTTCCAATTTTGATTTTGTTATACATCCAAATAAAACCCCAAACAGAGCCAAGTACCCATTTTCTAAGGCAGCAAATCTTCTCAGAATCCAGATAATGAGTATAACTGGAAGGAAATAAACTTGGATTTAAGTTTTGCTTGGAACACAAATGAAAGAAGAATGTAAATTCCCAAAGAAGTCATTCTGTGAATGAAAATTAACATCTTGTTTTTGCAATGGAACATTTTGAAAGTCATTATTACTTTTGAAGTAACATAACACTCTCAGGCACATGATATGATTCTTGGGATGTCCAGCGCAGGGCCAGGAGTTGGACTTTGGTGATCCGTTTGTGTCCCTTCCAAATCAGGATATTTTATGAGTCTATATATGTCCAACATGATTAGAATAGTTCTATTTTAGCACATTAACTTTTGTCCCACTAGTTCTAGTTCACAAATAATAGTTATTTGGGAAGTTTGGTGGATAAATCTGCTTCCAGACCTACAAAGGAGTGCTCAGTAGTATTGAGTTCTGTTTTCAGTTCCACACAGGTCATGTTGATCTATAGGTGTCACTTCTCTAATTGTAAAGCCATCTGTAGTTTGGAGCATTGGTTTTGTTTATTCCCTTTTTAAAGCACAGAAAAAAGAGAAATATCTTTTCTTCAAGTAAATTTAGTCAAAGACTGTGGCAGATCCTTGTTGTGGGCAGGGGTTGGTTGTTATGTTGTTTTTTGGTTTTTTTTGGTTTTTTTTTCCAGTGGTTTTTTGGTTTGGGTTTTTTTTTTTTGTTACTCATTTACTGCTGCTGTATCATGTTTGTCACCATCTTATTATGCCTCTCTCCTGGCAAGCATACACACAGAACATTTATTCATGATGGCTGGGATGTCTAGCAATGCATTAACCACAGAAACTGTGCTTTAAAATTGTGAAGTTGGGATGTAACTGGACTTGAAAGAGGCACCTTCATTCATACTTCCTAGCTGTAGTCCTCTGGGATGCTGTAACTAGAGTTACCTAGGAAAAACATAAAAAAAGCGAGAGAACTTATTGAAAGGTCCCACTTTCTCAAATATCCATATATGAATTTCTGTTAGGAGATGTCAAGAGACAGAAATCTCTTTTTTTTTAAATTCATGTAGACTTTATGTTAGCATCTGAGGATCTGAAAAATACTGCTAGATTCTCCATGTTGAATGTGTAATCTCTGGCATTTGGGCTGTGTATGTATTAAGAAAATACTTGGCTAGAATGTATGCATTCCTGGAAGGACAACAGCAGGCTTTAAGTAGAAACAAAAATGTCAGTTTAAATGCATACTTGACTTGATGTACATCTTTCATTTCTTCTTTAGCCCGCTCTCTGGTTATTTACAAGCCAAGAGCTTCCAGAGTAAGACCTGGGTATTGAGGGGGCCAAAACTGGGGCAGCTCAGAACCTGTCAGTCCTGCAGCAGAGCCCCCAGCAGTAAGCTAGAACCTGTTCTTGGGGTAACTCTGGGGCTGGAGCAAGTCTCAGCTTAAGTATTAAAACCCAAAAATGCATCCTTTGTCTTCTGGTGTTTTGCTCAGTTATGTTTTCTGCCCATGACAGCTACTTAAAGATTTAATTCTGGGCCATTAATAGGCAGTGTCAGCAGTCTGGGTCTTGTTAGATTCATACAGATGCCTCTGAAACACATTTTATTTCCATTTAGTTTAATTTCTGAATCACATAATCACTTTTAATTAACAGTTCTGTTGAACAAAGGATACTTCTTGGGAAAAGAGAATTTTCTTTGATGAAACAACAGAATTGTCATGAACGGTACAGTTTTGTGTTGTTCTGGAAGCAGGTTGAACATTGCTGTGTAATTCAATAAAACAGCCATATAACTATTTACAAATGAATTTTTGACTGAAGGTTTTCAGCGCTTATTTGCTTTTGAAACTCACCTCCTGCTGTGGCTGTCCCTGCAGTGAAGAACGTGTGGAATGCAGGCACCGTTTTCTGTGTCAGCTCGTAAGGAAACACTCATTGTAACCTTTATTTGCTCCTTCTGGGGTGCTGGTTTCAGCCAGCAGTGTGGGGCTAATTTTGGGGGCTTTTTCTGCCTTGTAAAATATGAGGTGTTAAGGTCCACACTTGGTCAGGGGAATCACAGAAAGCATTTTGCTGCAAGTGCGGTGTTCTCTGTTACAGATGATGTTTTCCTGATTACAGTCAGATCTGTAACCTCTGCTTAGCATTGCTGCACTAGTGATGGCTGCCAAACAAGAAAACATCCCTTTTGCTCTAAACTTAGTGTTCACAGTAGAGGAACAAAGGAAGAGATTTATTGGTGGGCATCAGCATTCCCATAAGTGATATAAATGTGTCTGCACATCACTTCTGTACTGCTTCATATGCATGTTTCTCATGCAGTTTAAAGTGGTACTTTTATTGTTAAGACTCAGTCAGTACAATCTTCTTTCTGCACCCTTTCATTTTCATTAGTGCTAGGGGAAAACTGTGTTCAGCATCGTATTTTATCCTCTTTTTCATACCTTTGAAGAAGACTTCATTACTTCCTTTACTCCATCAAACTCTGATTATTTCATTCCATTAAAACATCTTTTCCTTGAGCATAAAGACTTGGTGGATTTTGTTTGCCAAATGTGGAGATTTGTGAATAGTTAGACGTATGTTGAGATGTTTTTCCATATTTGCCTAACTACAGTCAAATTCTTTGTATTTCTGAGTCGTTTAAATCTATGTGTCAAACAAAACCATTCTGTAATTCTGTAGGAAACAGGATTTTGAGAATTAAAATGATGGTTGCTCTGATTTCATATGTTTTGATACAAACAAGCCCAAATAGTTACCATAATACAGTTTTTCCAGTTGTTTACAGCAATATCTCTTCAGCTAGATTGTCTTTTTAGTTTGGTGAGCCAAATGTAGGTGACTTTCCCTTTTATGTATGTGGAACTGGTACCAAAAAACCTGTGAAATTTAACCAAGATGAGCATGATTACTGTATTATCTTCTGTATTCTTTTATGTGTAATTGTATTTACTAGGAAATGTCTGTGTTCATTGAGGTTAGCTGTCTTCAAGACAGTTACTAAAGACAAGCTTTTAAGAAGTGATGCAGGGAGTTATGTTTTTGTGTTACCATAAATACAGATTTCTTAACTAAAATTTTTTTTTGAAAGCCAAATTACATGGGGCAACTTAAAATAGTAATGTTCTTTTTTAAGGCTGAATTTATATCACAGTGAATTAAATTAAGTAATGAATTTTCAGGACTTCTTTCACTGCTTTTGTATTAGTCGTGGTTTATTAAAATCCACCTACTTTCTTGGGTTTTGCTCATGGTGTAGTACTGTGCTGTCTTGTGTGTTACTGTGTTGAGTTTATTAATCAGACCATTAAACGTTAAATTAGGAAGAAGACAATTCTGAAGGACCTTTATTTTAGAATAATAACAAATACCATCAGCAAAACATGCCATTTCATGGATGTTGTTTGCATAGTTACAAGAGCTGTGATGTTGCAAGCTTCGTCAGGAGTGTAGTCAAGTTAGTGACTTTGATTGTAAGGGTTGTTACAAATTTAAATTAAAAATGTCTTATGTATAAAACGCAGAACACAAAATTGGGCTGCTTATCATATTTTTCTCTGGCTGTGAAATGCTTTTTTAAAATAATTGCTGCAAAAATATTTTTTGGATTTGGAGAATAGATTTTTTTCTTTTCTTTTGGGACACAGTTCCTGATCTGTTACTGGAGCTGCTGTTTTCTTCTGGTCCTGTTCCCCTTCTGCATATATGTGATCACTGAACTGAGCTTATTCTGAATAAACTATTAATGTCATCTTTCTGATTTGAATGAAAGAGTTTTATGCCTTTCAGTCTTTCAGAAGTTTTTATGAAGGATTTATGTGTTTACAACTATGTAACTTATTTCTTTGCCCAACTGGATAAGGACATAAGTAAGGTTGAATAAGATGGAGAAAACAGTGACAACATCAATGGATGAATGGTTCTTACATGAAAGGAATTTGATGGAGTAACTTATTTTGCATTTTTAGATTTTTAAGTTTTTATGTCTGTCTGTAAGAGGTGAGTCCAGAGAGTACTTTACTTCAGTAGTCATACCAGCCTTTCAAGTGTAGCTGTTCCTTTACAATTTGTGTAAATAAATGGAACTTTTTAAAAATTATTTTCCCATTTATCTAATCTTAGCTCTTTCAGGGACTGAGGAATGATTTGCAGTCTGTTTTCATTCTGTTGCAGGTTGTTAAAAATTAAATTTTAATCAAAAAACTCTTCTACAGAAAATTGTAAAGGTTGAAATGTTCTTGACTGACCCTACCAGCCCCACAGACCTTTCTCATGATCCCATGTGGGTTACTCTGTTCCATGAAAAAAACATTGGTCCACTGTGGAACAGCTTTATAGGTTAAAAAAAAGAGGATCTGCTGTTTCTCACGTGGAACAGTGGTCAAGCTACCTCCCTTGTGGGGAAGACCCTGGAGATGCAGATGTCCCCAAAAAGTGTATAATGCCACATGTGGGACCAGAGGGGTGATGGCTGGTAGCCTGCTGCTCTTCCTGGCTCCCATGTGCTTTACCGACTGTATCCATGCTTGAAATGGCCACAGGCAGTAAGTGCCGGAGCCTCCAGCATTTACTGTGCCAATCTCCAGAGGTGAGAAGCTCTGGCAACAGGGATCTGTGGGAGGTAGGTGGAGGGACTGTGCCTCCCTGTGGGTGGAGAATGAAGCTAAATGCGAAGTGAGACAGGACAAAATCTTGAGTAGTTTTGTTTTGGGGGGAAGGGAGAAACAGTCCCCAAATAGAAACATACAGGAAAGGAAAGGGTAAATAGTAACTAGAAAATTAAATGGTTTAGAGAACGAAGAACAGGAAGAGCAAAATACAGATGCTGTGGACTGACATATGATGCAACGCAGAAA
>NW_020955798.1:165835-167199 GCF_003031625.1 Empidonax traillii
AGTGCTTCCTACAGCATTTCTACAAACCTGGTAACAAAATTAATGTCAGGAACCTAAAATATCTTTTTTGCATTGCTATTACCTTCTGAGGAGACATTAGTAAGAATTATTGAAACAGATCCCTGGATCAATAGGTATTTTTTAACTTTATTACTAGAAGCCTTCATTAGATTTATACTCCTGGCTACAGCTTTACAGTTTGGTGGAGGTTTTTTTGTAGATGTAGTTTTGAGAATTAATAAATATGATCTCTTAAGAAACAGTTATTTCACAATCACTTTAATAATGCTGTTGTTAGAATGTAAATAAAGGAAGTGTGAAGAATGGTATCGGTGTTATGGGATAATCAAGTACCAGTTTCAGGGAACAAGAATGGAAATTTTGTAAGAGCGAGGTAAACAGAAACCAGCTTAAACTTTTCTGTGGTGTACCTTTGGCAACAGAAGCAGGAAAAGTACCTCAGAAAGCTCTGCAAAATACTATCAGAGCAGAAGGGTGAAAATGCTGGCTTACCTGAGGAACCAAAGCCTTAGGTAATTGGGGGAACTAAAGAATAACTCATTCTGTTAGCTTATCTTTTTTGAACTGATTTCAGTATTGCAGACCCTTTCCTCCCTGATAAAATGAATTGATTGGTCTTTTGTTAAACCTGATCTAGAATTCAGGAATCTTAAACAGCAGAAACTGATGTAAATGTGCCATGCAATCAGTCTCTCCCTTGATCCAACAGCGCTGTAGCATCCACTTGGAAAATACCAAAGACATCAGCCAGACTCTACTGAGGGACCCTGTCAGAGTTTTTCCCAGTTTTAAGTCCCTGGATGGTCCCTGTGCAATTGCAGAAGTTGATGGTGGGGAAGCACAACAGAGGCAAGAACTGAGATTTATGCCATCTGGATCCAGGTCAGCCTGGATTAAGCTGGGTTTGGTTAAGCCTGCATCCTTTGTGTGAGCTGAGAAATGCAGACCAACGTAAGAGAAGCAGCCAAACTCTGGGTGCCCTTTTCATTGTGGGTTGAAGGGTGTATAGGCTTTTGACCTGAGATGGGATCAGCCTCTTTTGATAAGCAGTATGTAGTTTTACTTCTGCTAGCAAGGGACAAAGCGGCCCTTGACCCAGGAATACCACCCTTCTTTCAGGAAGCTGCTTATCATAGAATCATAGAATCATAGAATAGATTGGGTTGGAAAAGACCTCCAAGATCATCAAGTCCAACCCCTGATCCAACTCCAATTACTATATCATGGCACTAAGGGCCACATCCAATCTCTGCTTAAAAACCTCCAGGGATGGTGAATCCACCACCTCTCTGGGTAGGCTGTTCCAATGCCTGATTACCCTCTCTGTAAAGAATTTCTTCCTA
>NW_020955798.1:167473-174705 GCF_003031625.1 Empidonax traillii
TCAGATGGGAAGGAAGGAGTACATTTTTTCCACCCAACTTGTCTGATATGATACCCAGTTATGGTGATAGACATCAAAACCAAGGTGTCAGCCACATATAAAGCATGAATATTAAATAAACACCTGTTATGGAAATGTTTCAGGAAGTGTAGTTGTATATGCTGCTGTTGCAGTATTAACTAATTTTAAAAAAATAACAGACATCCAGAAGCTCAGTGTATTATGGCAGTTTTCTTCAATATTGAAAAACAAGGGGACAAGTGACTGTTACTGAGTGAGAGAAGTACAGTACCTTGCTCTTAGGTTGCTCTAAGGGATCCTATGGGCCCAGATTTCTTCCATCCTAGTTTTGGCATCCTCCACTGCTGCTACTTCCCATAGGTTTGACTGGGCTGTCATAACTTACTTTTTTCCTTTGTCTCCTCTTCCTAGGTCAAGTAAGTCAAGTAAAGGAGCTATTTGTGTGGTTACTATGTTTGATATTTTTCACTACCACAAGTAATGAAAGTGCTGAGGGTTTGTGTTATCTGCTAGGGAGGCTGGAGGAAGAGCAGCAATGTGGCCAGATAAGATGGCATGACCAGTTCTCAGAGTCTACAATTACAGCCTGGTGTTTGTTTTAAAATAATAATCTTGCTTCAGATTGGAAAACCTGTTTTTTTAATCTAATGTGGTGTCATTTTAGTACTATCAAACCTTTGTGATTGCCAAAATAGGGCAGAAAAATGGTCTTGGGAGGTTTCCATGCAGATAATCTGTCTTAAAGTGTAAACATGCTAAGTAAAAAGCCGTGATTTTTGAACTGAAAGCCTTATCTCTATCTTTGTGTGAGTAACTAGTGCATGAAAATGCTGTCACTTACAGGAAGATATATGATACTTAAATCTGTATGGGCTTTCCACACTGCTGTCTGTGGGATTTGCTTTACATGATGGGGCTTTGAGCAACCTGGTCTTGGGGAAGATGTACCCGCATGTGACAGGGGGGTTGGATCACGAGGGTCCTTTCAAGCCCAACTGTTCTATGGTTCTGTAGCTCAGCCTGGTTTGAATGTCACCAAGCTGCTCAGTAGCAAGAGGACCTGTGTGAGGCCCATCCAGCTCCCTCAACTTTTGCACAGGGTATGAAGACTTTTTTTTCAAAGATTGGGGCAAGCAGCTTATCCAAACTCTGAGGCATGCAGCTGGAAGTGTGACATTTGTCTGTTTGCTGCTCAATCCCAGGGTACTTGCTTTTATTTTGGAAACAGACCTTTCCTTGTATTTATGTTTGCTTTGAGAGCTAACTGGTGATGCCATCTCTAACAGTGAGAGCTGATCTGTGCAGGGCACTCTCCCAGGAAGGAAGATGTAATGGAATAGCGTAATAATAAAACTATTCACCTGCCAGTATGCATGAAAACCTATGAGTATCTGTTAATACTGTCCTCTTTTAGAGTAGTGACACTAGAGAAGGCTGAAGCATGGGGTTTTTGTAGTAAGTTGTTATGAGTCCTCAGAAGTCAACTAACTTTCACTAGTAATTGTGCTCACATAGGCATGATTTCCTTCTAACAACAGGCCAAAGATCTTCTGCAACAGCAGGAATTTTATTAATATTTCATGAGTAGCTTAAGTTAGAATTTGCAGGATTAAAAAGAGGAAACTGGGTCAAATGCATGTGGTGCAAGCATCTCAGTTCTTTAATGCTGGATTCATATGTGTTGTGTTTGAAAGCTGAAGAAGCAGGGGTTTTTTTGGTGTTTTTTGTTGGTGTGGTGTGTTTTCTTCATTTGACTATTTAATGGAAAAAATTATTTTTCCCTTTGGAATTTTGTGGGCCAAATCCCAGGAGACTCATGAAGTTTCGCAGTATGTCCAACCACTTCAGGAATTGCTTTTCCAACAAGCCCAGAACATTTCTGCACAAAGACTACACGGGTGCTTTCCAAGGTATATTGCTGGGTTAGAAGAATCAGAGTGAGGATGGCAACTGTGGTATCCTCACAACTGAAGTTTAAGCGAGTTCTCAGTGCCTGCAGCTCTTGCAGTAGAGCTTTTGAGGTCCTGCTGGAGCATAAACCAGCAAAGACGAAAACAATAAGCCCTGGAGGGGGCTCAGAAGGGCTGAGGGGACCTCTGGGGCCAGTGCCAGCCCACAGCACCACAGACCCCGGCCCTACATGCCCCTTCCCGGGAACCCCTGTGCTCATGGTGACAGGGCACTCCATAGTCTGGGCTGCCACGGGCTTGTTAAGAAATGTGTAATTCATAACTCCCCGAAATGTTAGAGCCATTCTGAGAGCAGAGATAATTCCCTAAGGTGCACACAGGGCTTTTCATGGAGCACCACAGCGCAGCTTCCGCAAAGTTTCCTGAAGCTGAACATACCACACTGAGCATATGTGCTATTCCACTGTAACAGCATGCAGCTGATGGACATACAGAGCCACTGCCAGCACTCAGATAAATGAAGTAATAACCTGAAGTTCAGACTAAAGGAAAGGAAGGTTTCTTAGTCCACTGTTCTTTAGAAAAAGATTGGTTGCACCGGATAGATGGAGAATGTAGTGAGGACATCATGCTGTTATTGCAGTGCTCTTATAAACTGAACTAATGAAATGCAAGAGAAAGCATCCTAATGACCATGGTTTTTCAAATCTCTCTTACACCTGTAGGTGTGTTAGTGGCTCCCTTGCTTAGCTTCAGTTCTGTTTTAGTTGTTCTAACTCTCTTTGGCATTGTGTGCAGCAATACTAGGCTTCATTTTGATTCAAGTGATGATGATACAGAAGATGGAAAAATAACCAATGTATTATAAGCCTCTTTGGAGCTAATATAGTCAATATGACTGTTCTCAGTGTTTTCACACACACATTTTTATCGTCATGTCAGAGTTATCCTGAATGGTTGATATCTTTTTTCTTCGTATTTTCAACCACTCAGGCTTTGGTGTAAAAAATACATAAATGGCCAAGCTATAACAAGGCTCTTAATGGTCTTTGTGGCTTTTTAAAATATGTGTGGAAATAAAAAGTGTATTAATGTAATTGTTTGCTCAGCATTGTTGTGGTAAAGGCATTTCTAAGTTTATTATTGTTGAGGTTTTTGGTTTTGTTTTTTTTTTTCTTATACAAAAATACACTGGTGCAAGATGGACTATCTGGTATCTTTGCCAGTGCAAGTGCTGAGCACTCAGTGCAACAGGAGCTTGGGGAGGGTAACCCATCTAAGGAGTCTTACTGTCCTGGTTGGTGTCTCTGTGCTAGTCTAGTCTTCCTCTCTGCAGCTGCCTTTGGAAACCATCATCTGTCCTGGAGTTTGTCCCATGAAGGGTTTTAGGTATTTTAAGCAAACTAAGAAATACAGTGGTTGAACCTACATGATTATTACCCTCCCTTTGTGCTGGCTCAAATTCAGTGCTGACAATTTCATTGTGTTAAAGGACCTGAACTAACTACTAGGATTTGTTTTCCTCCTCCCTCTGAAATATTGTTAGTGAATAGTAACATGCAAATACAAAACATAAAGCCAAAGAAATGGATTTCTTTCTGGTTCCTTTAGGCTTTTGTCCTGTTTATTCCATGGCAGATGTTTGCTTTCTAAGGCTGTACTATAGCGTTTTATCAGAAGTGAATGCCAGTGTCTACACTGGATGCTAAAATATCACTTTTAAGAAGGGCAATATTATTAATGACAAAGAGCAAAGTCCCGAGGACAAGTAGGCCATGTTTCTGGGTTTCTTTAACTGGAATTGGATTGCTTTAGCTACTGTCTGGCTTCTATCTCATCTTTTTATCATAACATTAGGAGTTTTACAGAAATTAAATCACTACTCATTCACTACTCATGAAGTTATTTCAAACAAGGTTTTGCTCAGTAAAGATCAAGTTTGGTTTCTATTATTAAATGTTGAATATTGACCCTTTACCAGGAGGAATTACAACTTCTAATGGAAATTAATTCTGGTTTTATTTAGAATTGAATTACTGTAGTTTTGGTTGGTTGCAGAGTTTTTTATCATCGTCTTCTTCTTTTCCCACTGTTCAGCTGTGAGGTCCGGCTGGCTGCCCCCACCACCACCTGCACTGCCCCCTCGACCTTCTGTATCTCAGGTATGGACAAAGCTTTAGCCCTTTGCTCTGTATTATTTGCTTATTTATGTTGCCATTGCAGTGATTAACACTAATTGGCTTGGACACAGCAGTTGTCCTTGCTTCCAGATTCATGCAAATCTTCAGTTTGCTCTGTGGTTCCGTTTCCTCCTTCACTGGTCTGTGTATTCGATATGTTGCGGCATCAAATTACAGACTAATTAAATCTCCTTGTAGTGGAGCTAACGTGAACCCACTAGACCTAACTGTAAATTAAAGGCTATCAAGGCTAGTCTACTAAAAAGTTTCATGTGTGAAGGCGTGGGTTTGATATGTGCTATTTGCTTCTCAAGCTTCAGATGCTCAGAGGGTACCTGCTAAGGGAACCATGGCACGTTAAGAGTATATTTCAGCCATGGGTTAAAAAAAATAACGCTAAAAGGAAACAAATGTAATGTCAGTGGAGTTTCAAAATATTAGTGATTTGCTTTTATGGCAAGTTTTTGGGTTTTGTTTTTTTAGAGCATTACCCAACCACAGCACAACACACATCAACAAAATCATGCATGTCTGCATCCAGATACTTCATGTTTTAGGAAATGATGGAGGATCAGCATCTTGTTCTTTTTATGTTGTTGGCTGTGTTAAGTCTTAGGCAGCAGTATGCTTCATATTAGTCCTTTAGGTGAAGTGTATAATAGAGAACAAGTCCACAAGGGAATTGACCGCCCATTACTTATAAAAAGCTGGTGAGACACCTTCCTTGGGCCAGAAATGGTCATCACTTGAGTTTTGGATCTACACTTAAGAGTGTGCTGTTGAACACCTCCTACTGCACAGTGCTTGTGATAGAAGTAATTAAAAGCTTGTTGCCACCCCCAGCTCCACCAGCAGCTTCTTTCTCTCTTCCTCTCCCCAGCCCTTCTTAACACCCTAGTGCAGTTACTTTCTACCTCAAGGACTGTGGAGCATCCTGGCTGAGCTTGCATGCTTTCTCCCCATCTCCTGCTTTGTCTAGCTCATCCTGGAGAACAGTGTTTCCCTCTGGCTTATCCTGATCTGGGCAGCACAGCTCCCTGCCTCCCAGTTGTATGCTTGCAGCAGCTGCTGCTGGAACCCAGTCTCCTGCCACTGCTCCAGCTTCCCACAACACTGGCTCTGTGCAGTGCAGGCCCTCCTACTATCATTGGGAAATGCAATAAATACAACAAATCCTCTTCTTAGACAAAAAAACATTGGTTTCAAGCAAGGTTCTGTTAATTGTTCGTTTCTTGTCCTGTGATTGGTTTGCATTTCCTTAGTGGGAGGGTGAGAACTTAATTTATTTATGCATGTCCAGCATCTTCCTTAGGAAAAACTGCTTGTCCTACAGTGGACCATGCAGAGTGTAGGACCTTTCTAAAATGGTAAACACAAGAAGATCCTCATGTGAAATTCTTGATCCAGTCCCCTCCAATACAAAATTCTCATTTCTCAAAGGGAAAAAAAGAGTTGCTTCTGTGTCTGCTCAGTAACGAATATGCAACTGATGCTTTACTAACATGTGTCACTTACATTTACCTAACTTATTTCTGATTATATTTAAAGATATAAATCAAATATCCCACCAAAATACTATTGATGTCTGTCAAAAATGTACATAAAACCAGTTCTTGAAAATACAATAAACTTTGCACTCATCACATTGTTTATTTTATCTCCAAATGTGCCTTTCTGTGACAGAGGTAACTGACAGTAGGGAACTATGCGTGATGGGGTCATAATTCAGCTGAGCTGACCCTTGCAAATAGCATGTAAGCAACAGTAAGCATATGGATTACATTAGTCCAGGGGGGCCGTTCGTTTAAAGAGCATGAAGATGTTGGAGGAAGGGATCTGCTTTCAAAGCTGAGACAGGATCAAAAACTGAAGAAAAGCCGTGATGCTGAAATTGCACATTCAGCTTTTTCCTGTTTCAAGATTTATCAAATTCTTCTTAAATTTCTGCTTTAACTTATTTTTCAGCAATGCTGTTGAAAATCCTTTTTTATTATCATAACATTTTGGTATATGCCTGCAGTTAAGCACTGTGAATGACAGATATAGCTTGGAAATGAAGTGAACCCTGCATATTTCAGGTGACCATGCACCTTATAAGTATGCTTGTGGTGTGATTATTTTGGCTCAGCTTCGGAAATCAGTTGATGGAGGGGAAATAATTTCTTTCTGAGGGCTGCAATTTTCTATGGATGGCTGAGAAGCCTGAACCAGCTGCCTCTTCAGAGTGAGAGTAAAGGGCTCATGGGATGTAAAGACCAAAGTGCATAAAAGAGAGGTACCAAGGAGTAGGTGTTGCATTTCAGTGGAGCAGAAGTCCTGCTGTGAGCTTAATCAATAGCAATATAGAAATGGCATCTTGACTTTGGTCCTGTGTTGCTGGGTTTTTTTAGTAGAATTTACTTCAGCCTTTAGGAAAACATTATTTTTCCCGTCAGAACCTCCAAGGTAATCAACCTTGGTAAGTTACTGAATCGCTGGTTGTTCAGTGTGCCAAACATCACTAGTCATATCACAAACTTATTAAATTACTTCCACATCCAACTCTGCCTCCATAGTGCAGTCAGCTGAATAACGAGGGAAAAGGATTGTATTTCTGGGTGAGCATAGCACAAGGTAATACTTAGAGCTAATGCTGCTGTGATCTTGACTCCGCAGCTCAGGGGATTCACAGGCTTACTGTGAGAGGCTCGAGTCGTGGGATGCTGTGAGGACTTGGCCAGTTTATGGGGAATTAGCAGTGGGGCTGCCTCTGCTCTGGGCTGCTGCTGCCAGCCCATGCTGTCCCACACCCCTGGTGGGCAGACACCTTTACAGGTGGTGGCTGCATCTATTTTTACTTCTACAACAGCTTTTAGAGTTGGTGGATTTAACTCTGTGTTTCTTTCTTCTTGATGGCCTCTAAAAGCCCATGGCAGATCCTTCTCCTCAGAATGTTTCTCCATTGCCAAAGTCAGCATTTTATCAACTTTGTATCAGTCTATGAACTGTACTTAAGTTTTCCTCAGAGCTTTCACCGGATGTTCCTCTGATGCAGTGGTGCTTTTATCCGAGGTCCCTATGGTGACTATAAATAAAGATGAACAGAAGGCAAGTTTAAATAATGTGGATACACCATTATCTC
>NW_020955798.1:174755-220737 GCF_003031625.1 Empidonax traillii
GGGGGGGGATGCGATGTTATTTTGAAGTGTTTTACTTTTGTGTATAAGCCTGTGTGTATCTTCACTGACACCCTCTTCATCCCTAGTAGCACTTGTCACATTTTAGCAAGTCTGAATTAGCTGTTTGGATTTAAAGATAATTTTATCTGTGTCAGTTTCTCATTTTCTTTGGACCATAAATATTTAATATGCTGCAAGCTATTGTAAAGACTTAGGACATGGGCAAGGCTTTACCTCTCTGCTAACTTCCCATGGCATGCTATAGTTATGGGTTTTCTGCCTTTTTTGTTTATTACATTTAATTTTGTTTTGGTTTCCTTTTCTTTTTTTAATTTTTACGTATGTTTTTTGTGTCATCCTCCTCATCATCCCCTTACTTAAAGTGATAGTGTAATAGAACAAATAACCTGTATGGTTGAAATACCTACTGTAGTTTTTTTCTGGGCTTGTAGAGAACAGAATTCAGTGGATTGAGTAAGTTTTCCTAATCCTTTGTTCCTAACTTGATAGTAAACTTAATTCATCGAGGAGGAATGGCATAAAGGTGGCCCCAAAACTTTTGTGCAGATCCAGGGCTGTACAGAGAAAATTTGTGTAACTTGGAGGTGCAAGAATCATGGTAGGAAGGCAATAACTATGTAACTGTTTTGCAGTGACACATATTTCAGATAGGAAATAATTTTGGGTGCTCATGAATGTTCCACTGAACCCAAATGTTTATGCTCATCTCATATAAGCCCCTGTTGTTTTTTTTTTTAAATGGAAATAATACTTTATTACTGTTGGCTTTCAAGCCTACAGAAGTCATTTACTACAGCTGCTTTCTGTGGGAGATTTAGTAACATATTTATGTTAATAGGAATTACAGATGAACATTGTAGAACAAATATAACTTTAGGATTTTATCCAACAACAGCTAACTGTCTGCAATGATGGCCAATTAGATCAACATTCCTTTATTTAAATTACCCTATTTCAATACCTTCCTGTCCAGTAATGAAGGCATATCTTCAATCCTGTCTGTGCTGTATAAGGGGATTTGAAAACAGTGGGACTGGAAGAAAGCTCTGTATATCTTGGCTGAAAAAACTGATGTTCCTAGTCTCTTTACCCAGAGTCAAAATTTTAAGCTTGTTGGTTTTGTAAATTCACACTGGTTTGTGCTGGACTTTTGTTTCTGGAGACCTTGGGATGTGTTTTTCCCACTGGTTCCATGCTGGCAGCTTTGGCAGGCACTGAAAATATATGGGTGAAGGAAAAGCATTCAAGTGAAGGAGAATAGGTAGGCAGCTGTTAACATTATCAAATTGAAATATCCTGAGTACAGTGCAACTCTGAAGATTGAAATCTCACTGTGTTATGTGAGCTCAGAATTCAGCTGTCAGTTTAGTGGCCATCATTACCATTAGATGTTATTGATTTGGTGAAATTGTGGAAATGAAGAACTCTGAAGGATGATGAGTGGGTCACCCTGTCCAGTCACAAGCACCTGGTGGTGTTGGAAGCAAAGATATTATTCTTTTTAACATATTATATGTTCTGCTCTCCAAATGTTACTTGATACTTCTTAATTCCTTGAAGCTTTTTGGCCATTCATCATCCTGAATTGCAAGTGAAAACTGGGACCCAGTTCAAGAAGTTGTCTCTACTAACATGCCTTCACGTTCTGCTGAATCCATGAAGAGCCACGAGTGTGGGCTATGCTCAGGCTGGGTTTGTAACCATCATGCTGGTGCGTGGTGTTGAGGCCAAGAGGTGGGGCAGGACTCCTGTCTGTCCTGCTGAGACCTCTCAGCCTCCTGAGCAGGCTGGCCCCGTGCAGTCTCCGTGCTGGGAGGTGGTCCAGGCATCCCCCCCACTACCAGCATCTTTGGGTAAAGCAGGGATATGTGGAGATGAGATACAGAATTGCTTCTTTCTGTTACAGAGTCGTTTGGAGAAAATATTTAGCTCACTGAGGCATTCCTTTACTCTGTAAAATTATGTGAGGAATTTCAAGTGCTGGCAGGACACCTGGAGTTTTACAGGAAGGAACATTTTTGTTATATAAATAAAAACTACCCCCAAAATAGTAAGAGTTTTCTTTTGGCATTCTCCTATTTATATACCTGATGGTATCCTCCCAAACAACCATTTTACGTTAAACCAAAGGATACTTGTTAGCTTGTATTTACAACCACTGTGCAAGAAGAGGGTGGGTTTTTTGATCATCTCCATGGTTTTGGCTGCAGAATAACATACATTGTATAAGCAGTGCAATAGGTACTAAAGAAGGCAGTAACAGTAATGAAACGGAAAGTGTTCCATAACGTGAAAGATTTTGCCATCTGCCACTTTATTATAAGTGGATTATCTTCCTCTCATGAAAATTATATATTAAATCTAAGATGACCAGACAAAATAAATTATGGTTTAAGAAGTGGTGGAAAAGTAGCACAGTTAAAATTGAATTTGAGGAGTAGTTGATGGATGCTATAAAATCCTTTCTAAAGAGGTTTTTGGGAGAGTATCTTAATTAAAATATGTTGTAATAATTTTTTAACTTGGCTTCACATTTATCGTAAAAACAACAATAAAAAGAATCTAAGAACCCAGTGCCTGTATCTGTAGTGGAATTCACACAGCCCTTTCTAGCTTACGTTAATCTGGTTTTGTGGAAGTTGAAGCATTAAAACAGATTGTTAATGCTTCCATCTGGGTCCTATTCTTTCCTTGCGAATGAGCTGAACATTGCAGCAATTTGTTTGTATTTACTGCCTTTCTCCTCAACCTTATCACCAGCCCTCAGATAGCTCAGGGAAAGAAAAAGCTTATCAAAACTTCAGGGCTGCACAGTGCTGAGAAAGCAGGCAGCACGCTAAGACCCTGGCAGCTTGTTGCATTTGCATCCCCATGGGTTTTCTCCTGTCTGACCATTTTCAGTTTTTGTAATAAGCAATAAAAAGAGTTGATGATTCAGTGTGGGATGCAGAAGACTCACAGAAACCAGAATTGAGATGTCTTGACTTCTCAGAAATTGGCTTTAAGCACAAAAATATGAATGTTTAGAAAGGAGCAAAATACCTATTAAATGAACTTGTGTAGAGATGATAGAAGATTGCAGTGGGCACACACAGAGTGTTAAGGATATGTAGTATCCTACTTTTTATATAGATAAGCTGTTCTCAATACTTTTTTTGCAAAGCTAAGCAGTGGCACTGTATAGGTAATGATTATAGGCTACTCCAGTGAATGCACAGAGATAATTTCATTTCTGTGAGTAATGCCATTGACTACAATGGGACTATTTCCATATGTAAAGTTAACCTGGAACGTAAGTGTGGGCAACATTGAATTGTGGGAAAGATTGAATATATACTTTACCTCTTGCAAAAAGCCTCTCAGGTAACAGAAATATGAAAGCTCTATGTAGACCTTGTGTTCTGGAAGATCAGTTATGGATTGTCTTGAAATGTGAGTGTAAAATCTACATATAATCCAGCATTGCAGAACAACAGAACTGGAAATGTAAGCGAAGGCCCAGTTGTTAAGATGCTGTGTTCTTTTGTAGTTACAATGATCTTTCATCTGAGGCTTTCGAAGCACTTAGTGTTCAAGTGAGTGTTACGTATTCTTTTAGAAAGGTGCTGTTAAGTATCGTCACATGGAGCATTGAGGAGATTATGAATGTCTGGTAGAGGCTCATGCTATGAAATAATGAGCATTTGCCGTAGGCCACAGGTTGGGCTCTGGCTGTGGCCGTTGCACAGAAAATTTGTTGGCCAGTTTTACCTTTTGCCTGGAAGAATGGGAAGGGTATGGCTGATCCCAGAAAATTCAGAACTGTGCTGAGAAAAAACTAGATACTATCTGTTAATAAACTAGATACTATCTGTTAATAAACTAGATACTGTCTGGTCTCTGCAAAGAGAATCTCTTCAGGAGATTTGGAATAGGGCACTATCTTGCTCTTTTCTGTGGTCATTTTCTCTGCTTCCCAAAATCAAGATGGTCTTAGGCCTGGTCATCAGCCTCTGTTTGCACTGCTGGTAGTGCAGATGAGCAGGATATTCTTTGCTCATCTCCTGTATCCCTGGGTGTGTTCTCAGCCATACCAGCCAGCGCAGCAGCACTCTCAGTGTTCTGTGAATGTGAGTGAGACACCTCCATTGAAGAACACTTCGCCACTACCATAACTGAAATTTCCTTTGAAAGACCATATTATATAATGGATAATCTTTCAGTTTTATGTACCAATGGTGAAGTATTTGAATATAAATGGGCCAAGTTTCGAGTATGTGGGAAAATTCTAAGACATTTCTATGATGGAAGGAGGTAGTTTATGGCTATGTTTCTGAATGAGAAATTAGATGCCCAGAGACTATACTAAGCATGGTATGAAAATGATGAAGAACTGAAACCCACCTCAGCTGCTCCTGGTGGATCACCTTTTCCTTGTATTCCACTATGGGAGCTTGGACCAGAGTGCTGTTGAGCCAGGCTCACTCTACCTGAAGGCTGCTACTACTGGCTTTCACCTCACATCCAAATCAGTGAAGGAAAGGAAATCTGCAAGGAATCCCTCTGCCAAAAGAAAAAGCAAGAGTTATTTTTCCTTTAAAATCTGTGTAGGGACAATGTGGGGAGATATCAGCTTGCAGATATATTTGTGAAGCTTCTCAGAGAGGACGTTGTTGCGTTAGCTGCATCAGCAAACCTTTGCATTGATGCACGATACAGTTAACAAAAAATTTTTGCCTGAATTAAAAGATTTTTGCCTGGGTTAAATGCTGTCTGTCCCTTAACAAAATCCCCTGCAGCAGCACACAGATCTTTTTTTACACTTGGACTCTTGTGTCAGTCATTGCCCTAAGGAGTGGAGATCTTTCTAGAGGAGAGCTTGTAACTCTGACAGCAGATAATTCATGTGTAGAGCTGGTTTCTGCCTGAGAGGGAAAGGTGACTTTGGGAAGAGCCAAGGCTCAGCACGCCCAGTAGCAGCATGCCCGTGGGGCAGGCTCAATCTGCAGGCTCCTAGTGATGCAGACACCTTTTTTTTGGAAGTCTCCTCCAAGCGAAGCACTCAGAAATGGCCTGTGCCACATGCCACTAGGTGGCACTTTAGGGACATGGCAGTCGCTTGGTTATGTTCATTACGCATGAGCTACATCACCAGAACTAGTTGTCTTTTTTGGGGGTTTCCCTCTTTATTATTTTTTTTTTCGGATATTTCTTTATTTTTACCAGCCCTTGCTCCTCTGGCAGCTGAGCTTTGCCATTCTCACATCTTGGCAACAGGGAGAAGTGGCCAGCCCAGTGACCCAGCCTCAGGCAGCAGGTACTGCAACCCTGCAGCACAGCTGCCACAGCCCATCATAGCACTGAGCTCACAAAAAATGTGTCTTGCATCAGTAGGAACGGCAATATCAAACTGTTGGAAATTTTGGCATCATCCATGCCATTTGTATTTGCTTTTACCAGGTTATGAAGTTTACCCTTTTTTTTGGTTCTCTTCAGTTTAAAGCAGTATCCTTCTGCAGTGACACCATTAAAAATAATGAAAAACAAAAAAAAAAGGAAGAGAGGAAAAAGAAGAAAGGATGCTTTTGCAAAAGTTTGAGGTTTGTTTTTTGTATTTTTCCTTCCCCTCCAGGCCCTTTATCTTACCATAATTTTTTCCACTTATTTGCAGCTGACATTATAGAGTAATGGTCTCTTCAGTTACTTCTACAATGTTTGAACACACTGGTTCTTCAAAAGCTGCATTTTTTTTTAATCTATACATAAATAACATGGGGTTGATTACCTTTTTTTTTTTTTTTTTCATTATGTGGAATAAGTTAGTATACTCTTGCTTTTGATGCAAGGTTTAATGTAGGCTCCAACGAGTGTGTGTGCACCGGAAACTTCTTGCCTGGTCAGGGTAGAGAGGGTTCTAGGAATCGCTGTCCAAGAGGGATCATTAAGAGCTGTCTCTCGTGTACCTTGTCACTGTTCTGGGCTGTGCAGCAAAGTTATACCATGAGGAATTAATAGTACGCATGTTATGTGGCTCTCTGAAGGGCTGGGTTTACTCTTGCTGTCCTTGAATGAATGAATTGTCCAAGTGATGTGGCCCAAATTTATGATAATGTGATGTGGTTCTGTTTGCTCTTTGACCTTTTCTGTCCCCAGACTGTTCATGAAAGCCTTGTGGACTTTCCCAGGCTACTGCTACCAGTGCTTAGAGCCCTTATTTCTTTCAAACACAGTGGTTGTAGAAATCAGGGAGTTTATGGGCTACTCAGCTTTGCTGATAAAAAAATGCTCAGTTGCATTCAGTGGCCTTTTTTTATAGACAGATAAAAAGATAGCTTTTTTACCATTTCACTCTAATTGGACCAGAAATCTACAGTTAGAGAGGAGACTCTTCAATACATAAACAGCTTTTCAAGAATTCAAATGTTAATATTCAGTAGTTATTAAAATTTAAAAAAATCCAGATACTATTATTCAGATACTGTAATGTTACAGTGTGACTGGGTTTTGGATTTTTTAACCATCAAGTAACACTACAGATGTAGCACACTTAAAAGAAGGTGGGGGAGAAATCTTTTCAGTCAAAATAACTTTTCCCTCCTTCCTGAGGGATTTCACATGCGTTTTTAAAAAAAAAGTAAATTCCAAATTTCCCTGCTCTGTGCACATGTTTGATGCCATATGGTTGGAGAACAGCAGTAACCTGACGGAACCATGTTTTTTTCTGGACCTTTCTGTACAGCTCTTACTGTGTCTGTTATGGAAGAAATCAAAGTGAAAAAATTCCTCCTGTTTAAATATACCAAAATCTGTGCTTTCTGTAATTTTTGTTTAACTTACAGTTAAGCACTGGTAAACTTGTGACTGCTACAGAGCTTGGTGGGCCTCTGCAGAAACCTCTTGGCAACAGCGAGTGAGGTTCTTCAGTGTGCAGCAAGTTATTATGGCTAAAATTCTGGTCCCTTGAAAGTTTGAGGTTTGCCTCAGATTTGGTTTTTCACTTGTATAGAAATGAGGCTTTCTTGTGGAGGGAGCAGGATGACAGGTTGCCCCTCCTTCCTGGGGGCTGTTGCCAATGTGGTTTCAACTTGGCAGAAGCTGGGAAAGGGGAGAAGAGGCTGCTTGGTGGTGCCAAGTGCCCTCAGCCTCCTGCTCCTGCCTGCCTTCCCCATCCTGGAGAGCCAGCCCATACTTTCTGGACAGAAAACAGTCGCAACTGTGTTTATACCGTGTTTGCTGCTGCGTGCCCAGGGACAGGCAGCTCCAAATCCATCCTTCCCTATGCTGGGCCCTGTCAAAAGATGCAGAGAGGTTTCAGAAAAGGCAAAGCAAGGGATTAACCCTCTGTTTTAATTTGCTGCTCGGTCAGATATGGTGGGGGGAGGGTGTTTTGTTTTGCAGATGTGTAGACCTGGGTGGTGAGTGTTCATCTTGGTTTCTGTTTGAAACGTGAGAAGGGAGGAGGGAAGATTTATTTGTCTGCTTTTATGACTTGTGTTTTCAGTAACTTTGCTGGAATTTTTGGTATGATTCATGCTTTCTCACTTCAGCCTTGCAAACTTCAAAGACAGAGGCTTACTCCAATGAATTTTCATCGGTTTCAGGTGATAATAAGGTGACAGGGTGCATCCAAAATCTTTCTAGCTTTTATCCACCTTCCTTAGTTTTTCTCTAAATATCTAGGCCATATGGGTAACTCTAGAAGAAATTATGAGTACTAGATTGTTTACATTCGTCAGTTCCTAATGGTTCACGAAGTCTTCTTCTAAAATGCAAGAAAATGGTTTCATTAAAAATCTGCAAAAGACGTATGTCATCCATTCAGCTGTCAACCTAGATCTCCATTTTTCCCTACTGTTGAATTGTTAAAGTAACTTTTCTTTTGTGTGTAACGTTTCCTTTCATTGACTTTATTGTATGTGACTTGGTGTAGCAATAACTGATTTGTTGTTGCAGACAGAGCAACCATCTGAGGTTGATTTACATCCTCAGATGAATAGACCCCCATCGCAGGCAGAAGAAAACAGTTCAGCAAAAAAGGTGAGACCTGCACACATTGTTCCATTATGGAGTGATTTGCCTTCATCAACAAATGTGGTTGGTTTAGGTTTTAAAGCAATTAAACAGAGGGTTAGGGTTATGTTTTCACATGTTTACCTTCTGTAGAGGTCAAGACGCTGGAGAGAACTGGGATCATGTGTGACATCAACTCGGATAAATCATTAAGAAAGCTCTTAATACATACACATTGATGCATGTGCTTTGAGAGAGGCAGCTTGCCATTTATTTCAAAATCAATAGGAGAGCCTTAGGGAGCCTTGTGGAGCCTTAGGGAAGACAAAAAAGAGTTTGTACTTGACCCCTGCCTTGCTGTAGTTCTTGCGCTTCTTGGTTTCAGTTATTGAGGATTTAATTTTGGTGTATACACACCTGTTTGCTAGAGGTTAGGATCTGCCATGAAATGTACACAGACTGGGAGAGATTTGCTCAAGATGTGCAGCTTCTAATATGTTTTTGTATGAACATATCATTGTATAAAGTAAGCACTGGAATTGCAATAGCACTCTTCAAAGAGCCTTGCTTAGGGATGGAATGGCCTTAGCAGTGGTTGTGAGCATTTCCCCTCTCCTGGTGATGCTCCCACCACCTCCTTCCACTAGCCTCAGCCAGAACAGGTTTTGACAGGGGGCAAATGAAGATTCTTGACCCTCTGGCCCCTCCTGCAGCCAGAGAGCACCTGCAAGACCTTTGCTTAGCCCAGCCAAGAACTGTTTGCAGGTGCCGTATGTAGTGTGTACCTTGCTCAGGGAGCACCATCACCCTTCTTGCTCTAATGGGGGCCACAGACAAATGTCCAGTGTTGGCACTTTCTGTGTGTGATATGGTTTTCCAGGCAGTGTCCTTGTTCTTCTAGTGCTCATCACGTGCTAGTTCTAGCCTTGTCTGGGTTCTTCCTTGGTTTGCTTTGTAGCCCTGCTGAGGGGAAATAAAGTCCTTGCAGTCCACCTACTTCATGCTCACCCTTATCCCACCTGGATCCCTAAAATGCAGTGAAGCCCCGGGCTGTGGGGTGTGGGATGCAGGTTGTTGTTGTTCCAAAGCCTTGTGCAGCAGCAGGCAGCCAAAGAACCCCTACAGAGGGATCTGCTTTTTAGTATTGCATCATTGCTTACAGTATTGTGTTTGAAATGGCAGAGGGATTTATCCTGTGGATTTGGTAGGGTTTGGGCAGTTTAAGGTAGACTGGGATTGTGTGTTTGCATCCCAGCAGTTTACAGTTGTAGAAGGCATACACAAGTTCTTCACTTGCCGCATGTGGTGTTTGCAGGGACCTGTGTGTCTGCACAGGATTTCAGAGCATGGTATTACCAGAGACCTGTGCAGTCATGATGTGCTGATGTCCTGATCAGAACATCTCATAATATTTTTAGATCTTTTTTTCAGTAATGACAGAACTGTTTTTTAATGTTGAAACCCTTTTTTCCTTATAATTCAAATTCCTTTAATAATTGCAATCCCTCTAATACTAATGATTGATGGTCTTACGTTGTTTTCATTTTTATCACTCATAGTAGTCTCTTCCAGTGACTCAGGCTGCTTATTACAGTGTTGTTTTTTTCTTGTAATTGCTGTGTCATTAAATATTTCCCCATTTATTTTTTTTTCTTATTTTACTAACATTTGGTCAAAACTTAGTAATGCATGTAGTCTAGCCCAGTAAACTGTGCAATAAGAAAATCTGGTCTCTGGTTTTGTCTGTGGTGCTAAAAAAACCTTTCTCAAGTCCCTTCAACTTGTTGGGGTCTTAGCTTTCTCATTTATGAAATGAGGCAGTAATAGCTATATCCCTTGTAAAACAGATCTAATAATAAAATACAATTAAAAGGATGTATTTATATTTTAGATTTAAAACAGCTATAAGACATTAAAACTGTTTTTGTTGCTAAAGAAATGATGTCTTAATTTAAAATAACTAAAACTCTTCTTACCACTGAAGTCATAAAAATCCAAGACTATGTTTGACCTAGAAAACCCAGACTATCTATTTGATGTAATTTATCAAGAGAAATAACTGGCCTTCTATACTTCCAACATGTTAATTTTGCATGGATAATTTTATATATTTGTATTTCTAAGCTATCTTCAGTGTTGCTTCATGTAAGAGAGGAAGGGAGAAGGGAGAAATTCTGTGCCAGATGTGTGAGGCTGTAAGATGGGATACAAGTGATTGATTGATTATTGATTCTTACCAACTGAGCATAATCAAAATTAAATCTAGCTTTGGTTTTAATGCTTTTGAGTCAACTGGGGGCCAGTATGTGTATTTATACCTCTACCTCTGCCCATTGCACACAGAGCTATACAATACAGTCTGAAGAGCCTCTCATCCAGATGAAGACAAAACACCAGTATAATCATTTAATTCATTAAGGGATTGCAGGAGTTTTTGTTCCTTTTTCAAAGTCGGAAACCTGAGAAGCTATTACCGAATTTGAATTAAGCTCTGTACCTCTTTAAATTATGAAATCTTAGTCCAGCTGTCAGCAATTTATGTGTCATATTGCCCAGCCTAATGATGGGACACATATGGCCTGACTTAACGTTGCTGTGCTTCTTCCTTTCAGGAGGTTGTTCTTGCTCAGCCGCCCTCCAAACCTGCCCGCAGGAAGCTCCGGACGGAGGCACAAGGGCTGGAGACCCCTGAGCTTTCTCCCACTATAAACGTGACTTCTTCCCAGCCAGCAGCCAAGGCTCATCTCCCCGTTCAAAAGTAAAAACCTGGACTAAGCAAGCCAAACTGCACCATGAGATCTGATATGGCAGGGTTTCCTCTTTGTGTAATTTTGTGCTTAATAGTTCTGGTTTTGAGAGTGCTTCACTAGATGCAGGTCTCTGAAATGTGCATTGGTCTTCTCAAATGTAAACTAAGCCTGTAGTGACTGTTGGTGGTATTTGATTGATAGATAACCTCTTCAAAGGTACTTCTGTATCTGGCAGACGTATCTGAAGAGCTGTTCAGCCAGCATCTCTAATGTAACTCCTTTTACATGTGCAGGTGTGTGTTTCTGCCTTGCATGTATCTTCTGGAATTACACTCATTTATTTGGACAGATATGACCAAATAAATGCCCGGGAAACTGAGTCATAAAATACTTGATGTTGGTCATATCCTTGTGATATTTTTTTGTTGCAAGGCATATTGGAAATGAGCTTACCACTGGTGTGAGTTGAGCCACTTGTAATAATCCAGTAATGGCCAAACCCAACATGTGGTGTTCACTCTCATAAATACAGCTGTCAAAGCTGTCAGCAGCAAAGACTTGTATGTGTATTTAATAGCAGTGGGGAAGGGGCTGTACAAATGGTAAACAAAGGCACTTGAAGCCCTATTGGATCTGTGCATTTCCCTCAACTGAAAGACTGTGCAAACATTATACCCCACCTTCACCCAGAGCCTTGCAAAGACATCTGATTCAGCTTGAAACAAAACCAAGCTGCCCAAAGCAATTGAGCGTTTCTTGGCAAACTCTTTATCAGTAGACTGTATCTGTGCTGCATAATTGGAGATTAGAATAAGTAATAAGACTCCTAGGATGCTTTTAAAGTGCTATTTTGTGCTTTGGGAGTGCATATTCCATAGTGGTTCAGAGATAACAGCATTTGTTAACATCTCAATCCTGTCTTGTCTGTGTCTTTCCTAAAATGTTTAAATGGCCACAGACATATATTGCCCTGCTTTTATTTTTTTTTTTTTATCATCTATTACTTTATAGCCTATGGAGAGTAGTTTGAACCAAAATAGTGAAGCAGAAAACTGACAATTCACTGGAAGATAACAGCATCAAGTCCTGTTGCCGTGCTATGAAAAAGATTCTATTGCAAAGATCAGTGCCATCAGCTCTGTTAAGACAGACGAGCTAATGGGGACTCTGTGCCACTGCCGACCGTATTTAAATAGGGCATCTGGTTTAGATCAAATTTGGCATTAAAGAGCTCTTCTAGCCTCATGTAAAACTTTAAGCTATTTGGACGAGGGATTGGATATTCAGCCGGTATTTTCTGTATTTTCTTTTCTTTTTCCTGTTGTTACCTCGTTTTTTTTGGAATAGAGTGGTCCTTATGTAAAGAGGTGTCTCTTTTTGTACCTGTCTGCCTAGCTGTCATTTCCTCCAGGTCAGTTACCACAGGCTATGAAGTAATAATAATAAGAGAGATATCCTTTATTTAAGCAGAAAACAGATGAGGAGAGTCCATAAGCCATCCCTCTGTTCTTGTTTGTGATATCAGATGGTTTTGGTGGAAATAACTGCTTTGAATGAAAGAAAGATTAATTTTTGAAGTGAAGAACCATCAGAATCAGCAGTGCCCCAAAAATCTGAAACAGCATTTTCATGTCTATGTCCTTTATTTCTGTATAGAATGATTTTTGTGTTTTGCATTAGCTACTCCTGACTCTCTAAGCTCTACAAGTTTCTGAAAACAGAAATAGTTGAGACAGCCTAAAATGTTTCTGTCATTCACGTTAACAGGTGTGACTGTTTTACTTTCAAAAACTCTACCTGATTCAGGCATCTAATTGCAGCATTGCATTTTCCTTCTCTTGAATCTGTAGTTTGTACCTTGTCTTTGAAGCATAGTCCAGTTTGTAGAGAGTACAGTCTCACAAAATGGATGGCTGGTCTTCTGGCATCAGCCGCTGTTGAGGCTCTTAATTGAAATGTTTGTATCTGTCTGGCAGACAGTCTTCCAAGCAGAAAAGGGCTATTCAGACCGCCATACGAAAAAACAAAGAAGCCAATGCTGTGCTCGCCAGGTTGAACAGTGAGCTCCAGCAGCAACTGAAGGTAAGGAATGCATTGCAAATCAGTGACAAAACTCCCTGTAATCAGTTATGTGTCACCTCCAGCAGAGAATCTTGTTCATCCTCTCAGATGAGACTTTCCTGCTTTCAAGAAGGGAATAATTGTATTGTACATGAGGGTAGGATGATGCTTTCTGTGAAAAATTACAACCTATGAGCCTACAGCTTCACTGGCAGCATAATTTTAAAGAATGAACTTTGTCTGAAAAGTTTGCTAATGTGATGGTGTCACCTGGTGCAGAAGACCAACTCAAGCCAAGCTTTCTGGTCTTCTGATCAGTTGTGCTACATTATTGTCTCCTGGAGTCAGGCATTTGAGATACATGGACTAGTTAAACCACGTTTTGCATGAGCATCTAAGACTGTTTTTTAACGTCTGCTGACTTGTCCTTTAATGTTTTCCCAAGGGACTGTTTTCTTATAAATATCAGTTCTCATTTTTCCATTGTCTAAGTCCAAAAGCAGTACAGACTTCAGGTTTTTACCTCCTACAGCTTTTTCTTCCTCACATGTTATAAACACATGTCTAGAAAGGATAGTGAACCTGCAGATGGACTTTTTTCCAGTTGGGGGAAAGTTTGCTTGTTCAGCTTTGCTAAACTTAATTTCTAACTGCTTTTCAAGGATCTCCCAAGAGAGATTGAGGGTGGATGCTCTGTACTGAAATCAGAGCAAAATATATAACAGTAATTGAAATAAGCATAGAGATGAAAGCTTTTAATGACAGCACATTGCCATCATTCCTTGACTCAAGTCTTACCTGCTCCATCTTCAGCAGGGCAGTGCTGTTACCTGTGTTTTACAGCAGGAAAAGACATAGAGGTTTGCCTAAGTTCACACAACAGCTTTTCCTTTTAGCTGTATTGCTGCCTGGAAACTTTCTGATGGAGCAGGGCTCTGCTGTTTTTATGGAGACCAGATGACTCCTCAGGCACATCTTGCACTGAGGACCAGGAAGTTTCAAGTGCATGCCCATGCTGGGGCTCTGAGCCTGCCCAAAACCTGGAGGAGTCATAGTTCAGCCCAGGTCCCACACTGGCAGGGAGCCCTTTGATGGGAGGTCAACAAGAGCTGGGTGCCTCTCCATACAGAGGCAGCCTTAAGACAAGGAGAGCTTTCCCAAAATCACTGGTCCCTAAAGCCTTCATGCTTAATTTCTGACTGAGACTGATGATCTTCCTGCTGCAGCAGCCACAGAGGTAGATTGCAAAATCTAAAGTCTTGTTCATTTCCCGAAGGAAAGAGGTTGGTTGTAGAACCAAAAAAATTATCAAAAAGCAGTTTTGAAGGAAACCTTATTTCAAAATAGCCTGATTTTCTCTGGTAGAAGTGGCCAGTTGAGGCTATCTTTGCTGCAGCCCCAGCTGTTCCACTGGCCAATGGATGACTGCTCCTCTCCCTGGTCGCCCAAGCACGTGGTTGGTTAAACCTCTGTGTTGCCCCTCTGTCAGGAGGCAGCAGAAGCTGTGCAGAGGGGTTGTGTGGAATTGGTGCTGCGTTTTGAGACCACAAGGACAGTTACTAAAACAGCAGAGCCCTGAACCTTGAGTCAATGCTAGTGGTTTGCCTGGCTGCTCTTCACTGGAGCAGGGTGGTGCATACAAGCATCCCAAAAGTTAGAACACCCATCTCTCCCTCCTACAGGAAGTTCACAAGGAACGAATTGCCTTGGAAACGCAGCTGGAGCAGCTACGTCCTGTCACCGTCCTGTGACTTCCGCACCGCTGTGCAGCAACAAGAGCAGAGCACGTGTCCGACAGCCTTGCAAGGAGAGGACCTGGGTGTGGCTGAGCAGGGTTTCTGCCAAGGCAGTGGGGAGGACCAGCCTTGTAAGGTCTCCCTTCACCCCACTATATGCGTTTGCCTTTGCAGGTGAGGAAGAGACAGAAAACAAATACCTGACTGCCAGATATTTCTGAGTGGGAGATGCTTCGCCTTCTTTCCTCCCTCTTTCCAGCCTAATGTGTAAAAGCAGTTTATCACTGAAATGAATAACCTAAGAGTATTTTATTTATGTAAAGGATTCCTGATTTATATGCATTTTGGCAGCACCTCCTGCCCTGCTCATTAAGAGGTACAGCATTCCTGAATTCTTGCTTAAATTGAAAACTCGTCCACTGAGATGTGCTCCTGGATGTTACTGATTCCTGCAGGATTGTGTCATGGTAGAGTACCCATGGGTTTAACATACCATAGAAATAAAACTCACAAGATGTCCAGAACCTTTATCCTTAATCACATGTCAAATAATTATTTTCCTAGTACTGTTCATTATGCAATCATGGATGTATTTTAATGTTAGAGAACTTGTATTTTAGAAGCTCAAGGCGTATGAGAGAACAGTAAAAAATACTAAAATGTAGTTATTTTGGAAATTGAAAAAAAATCTTGTTTTGAGCTATAGTTGTTTCTTATCACTTGCATGCAACTGCCAGTGTCTCTGCATTCTTTTGGCATATTTGAAATCATTGATTTATAGCTTTTTTTTTTTTTTTTTTTTTTTTTTTTTTTTTTTTTTTTTTTTTTTTTTTTTTTTTTTTTTTTTTTTTTTTTTTTAACCAACTATATTTCTAACAACAGGTTAAAAATGCATTCAGGGCATTTTTATAAAAGCAGTTCTGTGTGCATTTGTATTAGTCTGCTTTGTTGTCTTAATAGCTGCTGATATTTTTAAGGATGTGTACAAGAACTGTATTTCCAAAAGAAGAAAGATAGCAAAAGTGCTATGTATGGGGCTATAAAATGTGTGATGGAAATAATTGCCTTTTACAGCAGGCTTTCGTTAAGGTTCCTTTGCACATCAGTGGAGATGCTACTGATAGGATAAAGCTGCTAATGCCTATCTATTTTCTAAATGAAGAAGCAAAGATGAATTTTTAACTTGTGTTTGATCCAGGGCCAACTGAATCCCGTGGGGATTTTTCCGTGGATGCAGTGGTCGGTGGCTTTGGTCTCAGTTCTTACAATGGAAGCTGGCTAGCTAATGTTGCTGTATTTTTTCGGGCAGCACCCTTAGGTTGGGTGACTTCAGCCATAATAATATCAGCCCTGCTCACACCATGGGTATGATGTGCTTCACTGCAAGGGAATGTCACCTACCTGTTACCCACCTTAAACGTGACGCTGCACGTTTCATGTCCTTTTGCTCACTGACCTAATTTAAGTGTATGTGTTTGCCTTGCAGAAACAGTGCAAAAATTTTGTCACTGTTGTTAGTGTGATGCTTTCTCCCTGTAGCTATAGGATGGCCCTGGGCCTGAGAGGAAGGAGAAGCAGGCTTGAAGCAGCTGGGTAGCCTGTCTTCAGGGCATGTAGTTGAATGGCTGCTGTGGCATATCAGAGGGCACCAGAGCAGCCAAAAGTTTTGTTGAGAGATAAGAAAGGCATCAGTGAGAATGTTTAAACTGATGAGGAAACAGTCTACTTTTGCTGGAAGGAATATGGATGTGGAACATGAACCCAGAAGTCTAAAGGTGAAAATTGCCATTTGCAAAATTGTTACTGAAACTCTGTTTTTGTGATACATTAGTTTTGATTCAATTAAACATCACTATGTCAACAAGAAACAACTGTTTTCTCTGGATTTGGGACTTCTCTTCTGTGACTATTGCATAGCTGAGGTCAGACAGTCATTCCTGGTCAGTGACAAAATGTGAGGAATGCAAACTTTTCTGGGAAGCTGCAAAAGAGCCACTGCCCTCTTGCTAGTAGTGATATTTTTCCAAATTTATCATCATTTATTTAATTTGTTCATAATACTACTGAGTCATTCTGGAGATTTAATGAGGCTAAGTGCTCATTCTGTTTGCTTTTTAGTTCTTATGTGGTCATTTGGTTAATAAACCCTTACTATTTGATAGAAAATAATTGTATGGCACACTAGCTTTTTCTTTTATGGGTGATATTTTAGGGAAGGCTTTTCAGTTATTACAAAGAAGTGTGCTCACTGCATTTTTAAGGCAGTGGAGGACTTTTTCATGTTTGATAGGAGCTTCCTTTGGAATAATCCTGCATTTATTTCACTTGAGTTATTCATGGAGTAGACACTGTTCTAAGGAATTGTGGAAGAGTCTGTTTTATACTATCTTTTTCAAATGTCTCCACTCTAAAATATGGAAAGTTTTTTCATTTACTGGAAATTATGAATACATGCTCAGCCAACAATGAAATACTTACTTGATTGTTACTTTACCACTGGACTTAATAAATAAAATATTTAACCATCCCTGCATTTTTAAGGTTGCAGTCAAATGCCCCTCTCAGCTTCAATGACTGTAATGTGAGTTGATATGTATATTCTTTTTGGTAAGATGTCGGCTATGATGGTGATACACAAGCTCACATAGAGAGTAAAGTGAAATATTCTAGGAGAAATGTTGGTGTGTTATACATATGATGCAGGAAGTTACTCTTCTGTGTGTCTCAACGGTTAAGCATTTATGATAGCCCATGCCAAATGAAAAAGTATGTCTAGTCTTGGGAAGCTGTTAGCCTTTTGAGGAGAGTACAAGGCATCATGAAGCTGTAGACAGTGCTTCTAGCAGTTGCTCCATGCCATGCTCGTGGCTACTGTTAACAGGCCCTGGCTGGCCCAAGTTCACATCTAAATCCAGTATCACAGATTTTCTCAAAAATTATTTTTCTTTTAGAAAAATATGGGTGTAGCAAAATCATAATTTCTTGCAGAAATCTTTGCTTTCTCAAACTTTGGATGGGAGATGCTCCTAAATCACCTGATACCTTTCTGTGAAATATTTGTTTCAATATCTGATAGTTCTGTGGTGAAAAAAGGAAAAGGCCTAGCTTAGTTCAGTGATCGGTTGCCTTTGTGGATATGCCATTTTTATCTGAACCTTTAAAAATAAATAATGACCTGGAAATTAATCAAGGCAAACAGTTTCCATTTCAGAGGCATTCCTTTATTAAACTACCTGTGAACACACATTAATCCTCAAGGATCGCCGTCCTTCTCCTAGTTATTAATTTTATACTAGGATGCAGTGGAAACATTACCAACTCTTTCCAGACAGTCCTCAGTTCATTATTCCAGAGAGTTCTGGTGATGTAGCGAAAGTGTCAGTGATTAGTCAATGCAGCCCTGTTGCTGCTAAGTTGTTAAGTAACCTTTTAAAAACAGAATATTAACTTCAGACTGCATGGCAGTAGTTTTGCTGCTGGAAATTCTGTATCCACATCAGGGAGAGATGATTGGCTGTCGTTCAGACTGTCCCAGCTTGAGAGATGATCAACTTAGTACCATGGTCTGGTAACCACTGTGGTAGTGGATCAGGGGTTGGACTTGATGATCTTAGAGGTCCTTTCCAACCTGTCTGATTCTATGATTCTCTGATCAGAGGGCTGGAGCACCTCTCCTATGAGGATAAGCTGAGAGTTGAAGTTGTTCAGCCTGGAGAAGACAAGGCTCTGGGAAGACCTTTTACCACCTTCCAGTACCTAAAAGGGGCTACAGAGGAGCTGGAGAAGGACATTTTTATACAGACGTGTAGTGACAGGACAAGGGGGACTGGCTTCAAACTGAAAGAGGACAGGTTTGGATCAGATACTAGGGAGAAATTTTTTATGTAGGGGTGGTGAGACACTGAAACAGGTTGCCGGAGAAGTTGTGGATGCCTCATCTGTGGAAGTGTTCAGGGTTGGATGGGGCTCTGAGCAACCTGGTCTAGTGGAAGGTGTCCCTTCCCATGGCAGGGAGGTTGGAACTAGATGATCTTTAAGGTCCCTTCCGATCCAAGCCAGTATATGATGCTACAGCACTGCCAAGCTAACCAGCATGGGGTGGTGAGCTTTTGCAGGGTAAAATGACCCAAAAGTGATGGTTGGGATTTGGAACCCTTCAGAGAAAGCATTTAAGATGGGCGTGATGTGAAAATTGCCTATTGGTGGTGTTTATGTTGCTTTCCTCCCAGCTGTGCTTCCAGATCAGGAGGAAGAGAGCCTGTAAAAGTTGCTATCTGGGGAATGAGGGATGTCCATTTCCCAGCACCTTCAGCCTTCAGCATACGCAGGCCTTGTCAAGAAAATACATGGGCTCACGAAGCCGCATATTTTATTGACTAAAGAGTATTTTTTCAGGAAAAAAATAAATCTAAGTGATGTAGTGTCTTTGAGAAGAGATGATGTATTTTGAAGCTTTTTTTCAGCTATCTTCATGATGACGTGCTATGAACATATGCATTATGTTTTACTCTGTTACTGATTTTTTGATATAAAAATTGTATTGCAAGCATTGTCGTTGTTAATCTAAAAAAAATACCCCGAGGCTATTAAATATTTGAATTTTAACTTATAAATTAGATAGCCAAATTTAAGTAATTTGTTTTCACAGCTGCAGACTGTCCCCATGGTAAGCTGCAAATTGTATAGTGTTCTATACTGTACCCATCTGATTTTGGAAAATGTATGTGATATGAAGCTGGGTGCTACATTAAAATAAAATCGTCCAGTAACTTCAAATTGCCTTGCTTTTGTGGTTTATTTAGGATGTTGATGGTGCAGACCTGCCAGGAGAGCAGAAGCTGTGACTCGCTGTGGAAAAAATACTGTGTTGAAATGGCTGACCTTCAACTATGAAAGATGAAATCACTTACATTGGGATTGTGTGTGTGTGATAGAGACAGAGAGAGACTTATTTAAAGTGAAATCATATTTCCTTAGGCTTCAGTTAAGTCAAAACTTCATCTTTACTTTGTCAAGCCTCACTTTGTCTGAATTCAGACTGAACTCCCTGATTTAGCCCAAAGAGGCACACCCCTTCACTGCTGTGAAGGCAAAGCTGTTCTCACTATCTGTCAGACCCTTGGTTGTAGGGTGCCTAGGCAGGACCTTCAAGAGAACTCGAGCTGTTCCCCCTAGCACCCCTGTGATCAGTGTTTTTTGGTCCCTCATCAGCTGCAAGAGCTGAAATTAAACTGGGAAAAGGAAACCATTTGAATAGCTGGCCTTTGTGGGCAGGGAGCTGGAAGGGACAGTGTACTTCTGCTCTTTAACTAGTGTGATTTTTAGGAATTGTGTCACAGCTGTCCAAAGAGCAGAGCTTTAAAAGAGGAAATAATGAGTGATAAATTAATTCTTCCAGCATTAAGCCATGACAAGGGATGTTTTATTGGCCTAAAAGTATGTCTCTGGTGCATGTGAGGCATAAGGCCAAGGTACTAAAAACTTGTAAATATCCAGTGGGGAGCTGTTCTCCATTGGCAGGGGGATGGATTTAGATGGCTCCTCCATTCTTAGTTTTTACAATTAGATGATACTCTGGGGTGCCTTCATGCAAATCTAGATTGGCTCTCTGTATTTAAATTCACTTTCCCAATAATCTATCTTAAAAATGCATCTTCCCAGTCTAGAGAAAAGTTCTTAGTTGAAGTGGGAAAGAAGAGAAGTAGGAGAAGCTTCAAAAGCCATTTTATATCTGTTTTTAAAGTAGTGCTTCTTCACAAGTGTTCCTGCTTTGGCGGGATGCTTACATGGTTTCTGCAGCAAAGCAGAATAAAGGAACATTAACAAAGAAGTGGAATCCCTGGGTATCCATAGTCCATAGCCAAATCAGAGCTCTTTCACCTCGTGGTCTCATCACTCCTGCTGTTTTACTGTGCCCTCAAATGCACCCTGGAGTGGGAGGCCTTGGGTATGTGAGGTCAGCTTGCAGCAGGTTCTCAAGTGCTCAATATTGCCTCAAATGCCCACCAGTTTGGGCATCCATTTGGAAGCGGTGGCATTAGCTGTGTCGCAGATGTGTTACCCCAGTAGTCCCCTTGCTAAATGCTGAATCCGTATTCCCACTTAAATCCTGAATGGGTTTGTGTTTATTGATTGTTAACTGAAATAGCATGAGGTAGAAAGAATGTCTTATCTGAGGACGTTTTGAGGATGCTTTATGCATGAGAAATGTGATGGGCTAGACAAGACTAAGGCTATATATTGAATCTAGTCTGGGTTTTTTGGGGGAGGGAAGGAGAGGAGGGAAGGAGAGTAGGTGTCTTTCCTTAGCTGGGCTGATCCCACAAGACATCTTTTGACGTGCCATCCTTGGTTCATGTAGGGAACTTGCTTATCAGTGTGCTGTGGTTTTCAGTGAAACATGGTTATAGCAGCTGGCAAATGTGCAGGTAATGCCTCACTGCTGCAGGCCCTCCACCCAGGGTCTCACTGCCCTCCAGAGATGACCAGTAATGGAGCAGTGATAGCATGCCCGGCCCTGTGACAGCAATGGATACAGAGCCCAGCAAGGAGGAAAGAAGAGAAGGAGGCAATATGTCAGCTCTGGTAGGACCAGGATGGAGGGAAATTGTGACTCAAGTAATCATGCTTCTGAGGTGGCAGGGGAGTCAGCATACTTCCACCACCTTGCTTGACCCCCATACAAAAGAATAACATACTCAAAAAAGCTGTGCTGGACACCTTGCTATCAGAAAGCTTGGATATAAGGCTGCCAATTGATACACAAGTCGTTTCCTTCCAAAGTAACTTAAGGAATTCACGCTGTCTGTCACAGGTTTCGGTTGCATGAAGCCAGCGATACTGGTGTCAGCAGACCAATACAGAGCATGCATTGTTTACTACAGTTTTCACGCTCTTATCTGAGAGGAAAAGGCCAGCACATGATCTCACCTGGGTCTTGTTTCTGTTCCAAGCTGTTCCTAAAGGACACTGTATACTCAGTCAGAAATAGTGGCTTCCTGCTCCATTAATGAGTTGTTAAAGCAATTTCCCTTCAGAGTAATCACCTTGGGGGAAGGAGGTGTACACTTCCAAAAGTGATTAACCTTCCTGGTGGGTCATACTGGGAGGCACTGTTCTCTGCCAACAGAAAAGCAACTCCCTTTTGGGTGTCTCAACTTGGATGCTAAAGAGACCAGTGCTGCCAGAGTCATCAGTCACTTGAAGCTATAGGTCAAAATGTCTGCTGGTATTAAAAAGCTCTCCTTAGGAAAAAGTTGTTTCTGATGCTTAGTACCATAGACAAAACAAAAAGAAAAAAAAAACCAAGCAAAAAACCCCAAACGAAAACAAACAAAAAACCCCCACTCATTCACATTAGAGAAAATAGTAACACCTATTTTTAAGCCCATATATTTATTCTTACAGCCTCTCAGACTGCTGTAGGTATGTGTCATCCAATTAGAGCTGGCCATTTAGTGCCCTTGGAGCAATGTGAGGGTGAGAGCAAACAAGAAAGGGGTGTTTGGTTTGAGTGTGGCAGGCACTGCTGGACTGCAGGCAGAGCTACTGCTGGACTGCAGGGGCTGAGGCAGAGGCAGGCCAGCAGCATCCTCTTCCTCCTCTAAATTTTGTCACCATAGGTAAACTCTAATTTGAGGAATAAAAATGCAGTTTGATTTCCCCTACCTTACTTATAAATCTAACTTAGCTTAATTTATATTTTAATGAGTTTAATCCTCAGCTATATTATTGCTCTTCCCCCTAGTTGATTCATGACCTTGTTTTCTAGATTTGGCAGCCTGCACTTTCTTAGTTTTGCACAAACTGGAAAGGCTGAGCAGAGCACAGGTGCTTACTGGCTGGTCCTGCTCTCAGCCCATAGCTTGGGGGACTTGGCATGCTTTTGCTCTGGCTACAAATGTATGGCTGGGTCTACATCACTGCTCTGGTTTAGTTGATTCTGGGAGTGGCTTTGACTGCAGGTCATGCAGTATAGGGGCCTCTTCATGACATATCATCTGGATGGATGTGGTCTTATCTTGGACTTGGAGCTCTGCAAGCTGGATATTGAAATGATCAGTGGAAACCTGCACTTGGCTCAAGCTATGCACAGGAACCTGCTTGACAGAGTCTGGGAGAAGTTACAGAAATAATATTTGAGAGTAATAGTACCACCAGCACAGGACATGCAGAGCTGTAGCTCCAAGGTTGGCCCATCTCATTTAAGATGTCACTGACATTGGTCAGTGCTGAAAAGTGTTAAAAACAAAAGAAAGAGCCACAAAGTTGTCAAAAACAATTCAGTAAATAAAGCAGGTGACCACTGCCTTGGCTGACATGCTGGTGTTTCTTCTGGCATCTCTGGAACCTGAAGCATGGACTGCTGTAGGTTGCTCAAGGCCAACATCTGCTTCACTTCTGACCAAAGCCATTTCTCTCTTCCTTAAATGGAGACCAAGGAATACCTGTAATGCACAGTCAGCAGTATAAGCTCTGTACAGACACATTTACAGAAGTTTCTGCTTTACTTGTCCTTTTGCAATTTGTCATTTGATACATTTTTTTTTTATAATTTCCTGTGTTATTTTTCTCCAGTATAGACAGAGGAATTCCCATATGTTCTGCCTGTCTTTTTCCAGACATTTCTTTGTCTCTAATTGGTTTTTTTTGCTTCTCTCTTTTTTTGGGACTTCTTTTTTTTTTTTCTTTTTTCTTTTTTTTTTTTTCTACTAGAGTAGCCAAAACTGAATCTACTTTGTTGTCATCTCATTTCTGAAGCAGTGACTCTGTAAAATAGAGCATCATAACACCCAGGGGTTTATACTTCTTATTTCCTTTTTTTCCCCTCTGTCTGGCAGCCCTGCAAACATCAGCTGGAATCATGGAAGGGTAGGATCTTACTAGTGAATTGGTAATTTGTAAACAACACTGTACAAGTCCATAAAAGAAGATGTGAATCTCTGTCTCTCACTCTCTTTTCTCAATGTTTACATCAAACCTGAGGCATCGTTTTAAAGTAATAATATTTTTCATAAACCATCAGGTGTGTGTGAGCCACCCTGCCCTATAGCAGGTATGCTCTGTAACTGCATTTTTCAGGGGACTGCACGGGAAAGTTTCTGTATGACCTGGAGAGGGAACCTCAGGCCTTACCTGAGAACCTGTATCTTCCTGAAAAACAGTACTGAGGAAAATGTCTCTTCAGATGCATAAAAATTGTTCTCTGACCTTGTGCACTTTGATTTCTACTCCCTCCAACAGCAGCATTACTGTGTGCATCTCCTGAATCCCAAGCTCAGGAGTTGCTCTGGAGCTTATGGTAATGGTGACTCTGAGCATGGGCTTGGGAAGCTCCCAGGGAGAAGGACCATTTTGCAGGTAATTTTGCATCCTGAGGTGTCTCATTAGCAGACAAATCTATTTAGTCTCAGGAAGAAGCAGCAGGATCCAAAGGCAGGAGAGGAGTGAGATAACAAAATCAGTTCTAATAAAAGTAATAGATGTCTCAATTTTTATTTCCCCTTAAACAGGAATATTTACTGCTCCTCTTTGAATTTTGCAAAGCCTTTTGAGAGTTGCACTCATTTTTGTGCTCAGACATCACTGCATATTTTGCCTTATGCAGCTGTCTTTTATCATTAGGGAAGAAGTAATAATTCAGGCCTCAAATTTAGCTTTTGTCTAAAAGAAATGAGGTTGATTATGTACTGCCTACACAATAGGATACCATATAATCCCCTCATCTGTTAGAAGGGCACAAGTTATTTATGTTAATCCTTAACCTAGATGTATGTGTTTGTAGCTGTTATTTTGTGACAGTAGTTTCATTATGCATCTTTTACTGCAATAGGAAGTGGATGATACATAGGGGAATGTGAACTTGTTTGCTGCATGTGTAAGTTTGCTGTAGGCAAGTGATTTATGTTTAAAACAGTAATTATGCAGGTCAAGGGTAGCCACACTACTCAGAAAGACTGGTCTTTTTTCATTTTCTGAGTTAATTACAAAAGTCAATACACATCACAAAGTGGCAAAATTAGATTAAATTTTAGAATTCTTTAGGAACTTAAGAAATTAGTTGGAAAACCAACTTTGTCTAAAAGGGTTTAATTTTCACTTCCTTGTGTCATGTTGACCAAAGTGTTACAAGCCCCAGTGACTGAAATTTATGAACCCAGCTTTCAAAATCATGGGACAAGCTTAAAAATGGTGAGAACCATAAATGGGAAGTTTGCTTAATGTGACTTCTGTCTCCTGAATTTTTATTCAGGGCCCCTTTTTAATTCTTGGCCACAGATTTTTCAGAATTAAAGCTAAGCTTACTCTTCTTTTAATCCCTTGCTTCCAACAGTTGGAGCTTTAAGAAACATGGTCAATACTGGGAGAGAGCAAATAGGCAGCAATGCTGTTTGGCTGTTGATACTCATGTAACAGCGTTGCTCCCATCCTAAAGGATCATATCCAATGTATAAATAATAGCCATATACAAAAACCCCTCAAACAGCTTCAGTGTTATCCTTTTCATTCTCCAAAATAAACCGAAAAAGTTTCAGGGAGTACATCACTATTTGCAGTTTTATTTTTTCTAAATCAAAATATCTGAAGTGTCGAAATGGCTAATACTTTACTTAGGCCTGTCCTGTCTCTGCTATCAGGCGCAGAGTGTGAAAGCTGCCAGATGCCACACTCCTGGATGTGGATTTCCTATTGCTACAAACTCCTTTTCACTGTGAGGGTGACCAAGCCCTGGCACAGGTTGCCCAGGGAGCTTGTAGAGACTCCCTTCTTGGAGATATTCAAAAGCCGTTTGGACACGGTTCTGGGCAACCAGCTCTAGGTGGCCCTGCTGGAGCAGGGGGGGTTGGACCAGGTGATTTCCAGAGATCCTTTCTAACCTCAACCAGGCTGTGATTCTCTGATAAAACAATGTCACTATTGTCCCATTAGAAATGGGAACGTCCCATATGAAGTGATTACCGTATCCAGCTTTATAAAAGAAATTAGAAGACATTCCTTGCTGTATTTTGCTTATTAACTGTAGCCTGCATGTATCTCATGTTTAGGCAGCAGCTCATCATAATTATTTAGCTGAGTATTTCTTTAGGGAAAATTAATGAAACTGAATTCTTGTTTCTGTGCCCTGGAGAGGTAAGAGAGCAGTGATCTTTGTTCTGAAAACACTCTGGGGGCAGAGAAATCACAGCCTATGTTCCTGACAAAGCCAGTTTGTTACTGCAGTTCCTCCTCCATCAAAATTCTCTCTACACCCAACAGCATTGGCCAGAACCACCAGCCTTCCTTGAGGCAAACAGGATTGGCCTCAACACATAACCCACTTTTTTTGAGGACTGTAATTTTTCAGAGAAACTGAATTATTTAATCAGCAGTGACCTAATAACATGTTTGTGGCAGGTGCAACAGGGCTCAGTGAACTAATGAAGTATGGATGGCCCTGGCTCAAGAGTATGGGGGATGAATTGGGAAGCTAATATGGGATGAGCCAGCCAAAGAGATTATTTTCTTGTACTGGCAATAGGAGAGCTCCACAAAGCTGTCTGAAATCCTGCCTTCCTAGAAATCCACTCCTTTAAGCTTGTGGACTGTATTCTTTGCCCCCCCCCCCCCAAACAGAGGCAGGATGCCTTTTCCCTTATCTGTAACCAGCTGACAAGGAAATAGAGACCTCGACTTTATTTAGCATTAGCATGAAGAGAATTGGGAAACCTCAACTGATGCTACTGACTGGGGGCAGGTGCTAAACATCACCAGCCCTTGTCCCACATGGTGAGTGGCAGTGGGAGACCCTGACAGGCAGCCACTCATAAATATAGGTAGTAATGGGATGGGTTACAGTTATATTAATAAAATATTATCCTGAGGAAATAATCTGATTAATTCTGAGAGGAAAAAGTGCTTGAGGCTGTCTTTGCTGTCATGGTATTTGATTAATTGCCACTGACACTGCAGACGAGAGTCTGGCTCTCAGATGCCTGCATCGGGACAGGAAACATTTCCCAGGCATTAGGGCATGAGCCATGGAAATCTGGATTCAGTTCCTTTTCTGTGGCCTGGGGAAGTCAGAGGTGGAGTTAACCTTGCTTAATTGCACCTGAGTAGGAGTTAAAAGCTCTGGTATCATCTAGTTGCCTGGGCTCCCTCTGCTTTAACAAGGACAGAAGGGCACTCTTGGAGGGTTGTTGCGAGCACCTCACTGTGGCCCATCCGAGTTGTGCCTTAAACTGCCCTCCAGCAGTGCTGCCCTCCTGCCTTCCCAGCCCCACAGCTGCTCCTTCCCGCCGTGGCAATGCCCTGTGAGCCTGCTGCCACCCCAACCAAGGGACAAAAGTGACTTTTAACAGCAATTTGGCTAAAAACATGTTGTCTTAAACTAATTCCTTCCTTTGGCTTGCTATGAGGCCACTGGTGCTGTCACCAGGACAGCAAAGGTGGGAAACAAGGTGGGGTAGTGGGCATGTGGGGAGCAGGACTGCCAGAAATTGAGAAGATAAATAGATGCGTGTTTTTTAACTGGTGGCATGAGAGGAGGTGAGTCCTATCATCAACCTTTCTGTGTTGGCAGACCCTGTGAGACGGGTTTTGCCCTGGCATGGGGGAGGCAGACCCCAGCTGGGCAGGTGCCCTAAGGATGGGGTAGGAAATTCCAGCACAGATTGGGAATGCCTGGAACAAGCTCACTGCAGGTGAAGGATGGCTCCAAAACCATCATTAGCAAAACCTTCCCCGCTGGCTTGGAAATCCAGTCCTGACAACGTCATCACCCAGCAAGGGCCAGATTCTGCACCTGGGACGGGCAACCCTGGTTGTGTGTATAGACTAGGGAATGAGATGCTGGAGAGTAGTGCTATGGAAAGAGACCTGGGGGTCCTGGTTAACCAGTTGAATATGAGTCAGCAGTGCCCTGACAGCCAGGAGGATCAACTGCATCCCGGGGGCCATCAGGCACAGCATCGCCAGCCAGTCGCGGGAAGGGATTGTCCCGCTCTGCTCTGCACTGGGGCGGCTTCACCTTGGATAGTATGTGCAGTTTTGGGCACCGTAAGACATCAAGCTGTTAGAGAGTGTCCAAAGGAGGGCCACAAGGATGGTGAAGGGTCTGGAGGGAAAGCCTTATGAGGAGTAGCTGAAGTCACTTGATTTCTTCAGCCTGGAGAAGAAGAGGCTGAAGGGAGACCTCATTGCAGTCTTCAACATCCTCAAAAGGGGAAGTAAGGGGGCAAGTGCTTATTTCTTTACCCTTGTGATCAGTAACAGGACTTGAGAAAATGGCATGAAGCTGAGTCAGGGGAGGTTTAGCTTAGATATCAAGAAAATGTTTTTTACCCAGAGGATGGTTGAGTACTGGCTCCCCAGGAAAGTGATCGCAGCACCAAGCCTGAGTTCAAGAAACGTTTGAATGCTTTCAGGCACATGATGTGATTCTTGGGTTGTCCTGTGCAGGGCCAGAAGCTGGACTCGATGATCCTGATATCCTTTCCAACTCAGTGTGTTCTATGATTCTCTGATCACCTCTGGCACAGCTCAGTGCCTGAACAGGGGCAGTGACGCAGCAGCCGGGGCTGGTGAAAGGGTCATCAGCCACACCAAGGAGCCTGTACTGTCACCCATGTCTACACTCAAAAGCCAATTACCTTCTGCAAACAAGACCATCATCTGTGGTGGGCTCCCAGAAAAGAATTAAGGCTATTTGACCAAATAAGGGCAGAGCCAAATCCTTATCCAGCACAGCAGAGATGTTTCCAGCAGCACGTTGTGGAGGAGCCTTTTCTCTTGGCATTTCTGCAGAGGCAGGGTACTGTGGTGTGGTATCACGTCAGTGTAGCACTATGACTCATCGGCTCAGCTGGTCCATGTGCACTCTTAATCCATCCCGGTCTGTTTCTCACATCATGTTGCTTTGAAAGTTTGAGAAAGTTTGCTTTACTTTTGATTCGTCATTTTTGCACAGCTCACTCCATCTGGGCCTGAAAGTCAAAGCACTGAAATGTTGCAATAACAGCTGTGCTTGCAAGCCTCCCATCCCAGCTGATAATTAAATGCAGAATATCTCAAGAAAAACTCATACCTAGAGAAGACAAGCCCAGCTGTTAAAAAAGACCAAAACACAAACAACTGAAATAAACATCTGAATCTGCAGGTGCTTGTGCAGATTAAAGCTGCTCTCTCTTTCCCAGGTTAAAGCTGAGGTCACGAAGGACCTTGCCTATTGTTTAAAGCTGGTGGTGCATAACTTGCAAGAACTCGTAGTTGTGTTAAGCAGCTATTGGCAGGGACACAAAGTGTCTGCAGCCACGGCCATCGCTCCCAGCATCTATCATTTGAGAAGACGGATTTTCTCTGGGCACTGACTGAGCTTGTTAGCTCGCCCTGTTCCTTCCCATCCTGTGATCCAGTGCAGGGGCACAGATCAGGGTTTGCAGACTCAGAGCTACAGGGGAAGGTTATTTACTCAAGGCTGGCTGAGGGCAGGGCTTCACCCAGAGCCAGCTGGCCTCGACCAAGGTAGGATTGACTGTGCCTGCACAATAGTGATAGGAAAAGACGCGCTTGATTATAGATGATGTCTATCGGGTATCTCTCTGGCTCGTATGGGGAGCTGAGCAAAATGTGAACAGATCAGAGCAGCTGACCTGAACAAATGTTTACTTTTCCTCTGCTCAGCTGGGGCTTTTGTTGGTTTTAATTTGCTTGTGTACTATGGTGCAGTGAGCAATACCTCCACACCCTGAGACTGGGTTAGCACAGTGCAGTCCTCCCAGCAGCAGCAGTGGGGGACAGTAGGCAGCAGTTGCCTTGTGTGGATACATCTTGTCTGGAAAATATCTATGCCTCACCTCTGATTTCCATGTTTTGGCTGAGGTCAGATCTTGAGGATTTCTAAAAGCTGAAAATGGCCTGGGATCCCCTGTCATGGAAGACCACCTAGTTTTCTCATGAGGTGACCTTTCAGTGTTTCAGCTGATGAGCAGTGGTGTGGGTGTGAGCACTGCGGGCAGTTTGGGGGCCAGGTGGGAGATCAGGCACACAGGTCCCCCAGGACAGCCCTCTGTGTCACATCTGCCAGGCTGGAGGGTGTCCAGTAGCCCCCAGGGTGGGTCCAGGCAGTGCTGCCAAGTGGAAGTGCTGCAGCTTCTCATGTAGATGAAATGAAAACACCAAAGCATTTTCAACAAGAGTTCTTTCTCTTCCTTCCATCTATAAAATCTTGATCTATTCAATTTTGGGCAATATTTATTCCTTCAGGCTTAGATGTAAGGAGTGGGAAGAGGATGATTTATTTGATGGGAGGAATGGCAAGTGCTTGTTCCCAGGGGCAGGAAGGGCATTTTGAAGGGGATGCTACACATCAGCGCTTTTGTTGAAGGTGCTGTGTTGTACACACACTTGAACTCTTGGAGAAGTGCACTTCATAAATCAAGGAAAAGCTTCCCTGAAAATAGAGAGTTGGAGCAAACAGGGGAGGTGACAGGTAAACGCTTATGTAGTTCATGGCTGCCTCATTCTTCACAGAATTAGCCATTTACCTCAGCATTAAAATGCTCTGCAGGAATTGAAAGAAGACATATCTAGCCTTTGTATTTGTGGAATAAATTTAGAAAAATGTGGATCAAGTTCAAACTGCCATTGGGTTTTCTTCCCAGGTCTACAGAAGTCTTGAAACCACAGTTTTGAGAGAGGCAATTAACTCCTTAACCTCAAGATGTGCATTGACTTGCAGTGTTGTTAACGGTTCCCTCATTCCCTAGCTAATCACTTCTGTGGTCTTAATCAGCTGACACACACATTCCTCGACTCCAGACAGCTCCTCAGACGGCCAAAAGTAACGACCCTCCTCTAAAGCAACCTCTGCATTATGTCCTTAATACTTTCCATGTTGCACGTTTTCTTAATATAAACAGCGGTGGTATGTTGAGTTTGTGGGGGCAGCATAAAATTAGTATAAAAACAAATAACACTGAATCTACCATGCTTATTTTATTACTGTGGTTTGCATTTCATTTATTAAAAGGCCTTCTTTTTTTTTTTTTCTTCCTTTCTTTTATTTCTTCAGTGTGCTAGCTGACAAATTCCCCAAATCTTACACTTGATCTCTGCAGAACTTCGGGGATTTGTTGGAAAATTTAGTTTGAGCTTATAACCCTCTGGAGACAGGGGGCTAAATTCCCCTTTCAATGATGAACTCTAGATGACGAGAGATTTCAGCAAGAACCTCAATCAGACTGGTATCACTTCCACTAACTTCCCCTTCTCAGTGAGGCTCCAGGGGTCAGGTGCCTGAACTAGAATAGTTCCCCCCCCCCCCAGTGCTTAGGTTCTGGGTGTCCTGGCTCCTGTAAGGCAGGGTGGTCTTGTCACTGCTGTCCCAGTTGCCTATGCAGGTAAAGATTGCTCAGATGATGCTTTTGCTGCAGCTGGTAAACATTGCCATTAACCAACCCTGCAGGGTCTGGGTGCTGGGACTGGAGAATGATTGGCATTTCTCAAGGTAAACAGGAGGATTTAGTTGAGAAGTAGCTGCTGCCACAAGTGTTATCCTAGCTTTCAGCACTGGTGGTGATGATTGGTGTGTAATGTCAGCTCAAGATGAGAGGCCATAACCTCCTAGGGAAAAAAAAAAAGGCCAAATGAGCATGAATGAGAAATGCACTGCACGCTGGTTAATCCTCCTTGATTTAGTGCTGACTGGAGGACCAGGAAAGCTCCATTTTGTTTCCAAATTTAAAATAATAAAGATAATTGATACTGTTTCTTCGAAAATATGCAAATCATGACTCATTTAAAAAATAAGGAAAATCCTCAGTAGATAAAACTAGTTATAATTTCAAAATAAGATTTTCTAAAAATAGATATATTTGGTCATTCTTAGAGTGCCCTGACACTTTAGCCCTTTACATATTGCCTGTTCACTATAAGATGCCTTAAAGGGAATTGAATGTGAGAGACTTTGAAAACTGAAGGTTTTTGGTTTGTCTGCATGGACAGATAGGAGGGTGAAGTCAGAGGTTTACGATTTTCAGCAGGCTCATGGCTATTCCTTTTCCCTCAACCTGGCATCACATTTCTATCTTGCCCCACTACCTGCCCTCAGCCCCTTGTTGCTCTTGATTTGGATATCTCCAAAGGTCACTAGGAACTTTAAAAACCTCTCTTTTTTTCCAGTCATGCCTATTGAAAGTATGCTCAAGCTTTGTTTTCTTCTCATTCTTGATGGTCTTCTCTGACATAATTTTCCATTTCCATTGTACAAATGGGCCACTGCCATCTCCCAGTTCACCTGCCTTTTCCTACTGATCCTGATGAACTGTCAGTAGTTACCTGTGTGAGTTGTATGTACACAGGGCAGGGTTTGCTGACCCAAGGCAATAATTTTTCCTTATTAGTTATAAATCCAGAGAAGAGGGAAGGGAAAGGAAAGGGAGGGAAGGGAAGGGAAGGGAAGGGAAGGGAAGGGAAGGGAAGGGAAGGGAAGGGAAGGGAAGGGAAGGGAAGGGAAGGGGGAGAAAAGGGGGGAAAGAGGGGGAAGAAATGGGAAAAAGGAAAAAAAGGAAAGACTTGGCAATGACACGTGGTTGATGTTGTTCTTTCAATTACATCAGTACCGAGTCTATGAGGGAAAAGGTTTGTAGTAATCAAAAGACAGCACTGAATCTGAATCCATAGTCTGAGCCTTTGGCAGTTTTTAAACGTCCACCTTCATCCTGATCCCCATTTCATGTACCTTCCCTGCATCTGTTTTGCACAGACAGAAACGAAGTTTGCATTCATGTTGCCCAGCCCCTTGCCCCCTCCCCACAGATCTGCACTGTAGGGTGTGCCCCACAGTGAGCAAATGAGCTCCAGTGTGTGAGCTCAAGGGCAACTCCCGACCCCCAGTGCTTTCAAACCAGGGCTGACTATGCTGCCAATCTCCCTGTGACAGAGCACTTCTGGGTTCTGCCTGATGCCTTCCCAGCTGTGAGTGTGCTGTCCATGCCACCAACCTGGGGACCTCTTCCATTGGCAGCTGACAGCAGTTGTCCTCTGCAGCCCTCTACATTCCTGTTTTTTTCTTTGACTGACTCTTTAATGCTTCTGTTTGATGGCATAATTTCTCATGGTCCATATTTCTTCTTCTGATCAAAGAGTAACCTTCCTGACATTAGTCACCTCCTGGAAATTAGTTGGGTATTTTGGGTGCTTAGGAGACGAGGCTGAGCTGACCTCTTCTAATTCCCTTCTACAATAGCTCACAGCATTTCCCACAGTGGGACTCCCTTCCCAAAGAGAGGAATGAACTCTGAAATGAGATTATGGAAATAACTATTACAACAGCTTCTATGCTCCTTAAAAATACACACCTGTTTCTACAAATTTCCATCCTATCAGGGGTCATCCAGCTTCTCTGAAGCCAAGTTCCTTCTCTGAAACCAAAAAATTCTGCTCACTGTGGGGTATTTCCATGTGCACTTCCCAGATCAACCACACTTTGCCAGAAGCATTGCTGTTGGAATAAAGCCCTGATGTAGACTCTGTGCTATGCAGATGGGAGCAGACAGCAGGAAGTATTTCAGCAGGGAGAGCAGACTGGTAAGGTTTACATGGCAAAGGGGCTACCAGGGAAAGAGCAAGGAGGCTTTAAGGTCTGAACACAGGGGAAATGGGAACAAAGAGGGTCTGCAGTAAGCTTTTTTGCAAGTCTGTGATTTCTAATGAGCAGCTGTGGAGATAAAGCCCTGATATAAGCACATAAAAACGTTGAGAACGCACCAAGAAACACTTCTTTTGTTATTCAACCTGTCGTGTTTGTTGAAGGGGTTTGCTGTATTGCCTTGACCTGGTACAGTAAAGCACTGGCTTTTACTTTTACCATACTAAGGTTTTCACATGTCCTTGCCGTTTCCTGTTCTCAGTCAGAGGATACCTGCATATGGCAGAGAGAGGGGGCAATGCCACAGACAGAGAAATTTTTCTCAACATGTAATCTGCTCCTGGGACTTCTGTCATTGTAATAACTGAATACCCAACAGTCCTGAAGGTGAGCTAAGCTCTATCCCTTCTGCTTCACCAGCTGTGAAACTGGGGCTCCCAGAGGCTGCACCCAGCCAGGTGCAGGTCAGGTCTCAGTGGGTGGTGAGCCCTTGCTGCATAACCCTCTCAGCACCATGGACTCCTGGCAAGAGGTGGCCTGCGTGCCCTTGCTGGAGACAAGTGCCCAAGGCAGTCTGCCAAAGCACACGGGTGGCTGCTGGGTCAGAGGATGGAGAGGGCGTCACCATCCTGCTGCTCTGGTCAGTCTTCTCTGGGCATAAGGCATTTGTGGTTTGGAAGGAAATGAGAGAGATTTATCACCCAGAAATTATCTTGGCTCTTCTTGCTGTAAGAGGTAGTTCGGCAAGATCAACATAACCAACATAATTGGGTCCAATTTCTTTAAACACACTGCCCTGTATAATGAGAATAACGGAGGCCTTTTACTGCCAGGTAGTTGAGTCACAAATGTGAAAGAAAGAAACCCAAAATAAACAAATTAGTCAGGGATTTGAACTGGCTACCTTAGAACCATTTTTTAGCAAGACTTTAGCTGTAAGAATACTCAGAATTAAAATTCTGCCTCTATCCTGTATAAATAGTATTTGGCACTTCAGTGGAGTTCAGTGTCAAAAGTTCAAGGAATAGCTTGGGTTTGGGCTCATCCATAGATATATTGTCAGCAACTCTTGATTTTTTTTGCAACATCCACAGCATTTGCAGTTGTGTAAAGCACGTGAGCTCGTGTTGGCCTTAAATGAAAGTGGCAGCTGTAGCAGCCAAGTGCTGTTCACAGCATCAGCTCAGATAAACCTCTCTTTTTACCTCGAGGGCAGCCCCATTTCCTAAAAGTGCAAACCCACACAGTTTGCATGGGAGTGTGAAACACAAACCACTGTACTGTAGATGAAGCATGCTCCCCTGACCCTCTACTGCTTCTTGGCTCCTTCAGCAAAGAAGGAGGGTGGGTTTGAACTGTCTCGTCTGAACAGCTCAGGGCTGTTTTTGAGCAAAACCTGACAGATTTGTGAATATCCACAGAGAAGCTCAGATATGACCCTAAGTGAGATTTCCTCACTTTTATAGACTCAGAGATGGGGGCAAAACTATTCAACCCATCTCTGCCATCACAGGTTTGTTTTCACTGTATTTCCTCCAGTAAATATTGCATGAGTTGTCCTAGTTTAAGTCAAGGTGAAACTTGCCTGCCTGTATAAAGAAATGTTGCTTTTTTCATAGCAAAATGGAAGTCTTGCTTTGCAGTGCCAACACAGATGTCATCCACTGCTGGCAGTTCACATGCTGAGCAGCTGCAGCCTGAGGAGCCCATGCTTCAAGTACAGAAGGCAGCTCTGAATCCCTCCAACTATTTAAGGCAATAAAACTTTGAATGTAATAAAGCTTTGTTTCTTGGTCTGGGAGCACTTCAGATGATGGAAAGGACAACAGACCCCCCCCCCCCCCCCCCCAGCCCTGGCTCATGCCCCCACTCCCTCCCTTAAGGCTGTAGGAGCAGGGTGACTCACTAGTCTTGAGAAGATTTTTATTCTGCCTGGGAGCAGAAGAGGGTTCCATGCAGTCACCAAAGCATCCATGGGACCAGGTGGCCAGGACAGCTCCTACACTATCACCCTCTGACCATCAGTCTTTGGTTTGCAGATATTTTGATGTGCACAGGGGTAAAACAGATTTGGAAACAAGTTGTAATTTTTTTACCCTGTACCCTACTGTAGCTTGTTGCACAGCAGCACAAATGTGATTTTGAGTAGGTCTGGCCCACAGGACCCTCTGGCCTCATCTGTGTGCTTATCTTTGGGTGACTCGTGGCAAAACCCAGCTTGTAGCTGTTCCAGAGCACCTTGCCTGCCAAGTGCAACTGGGACCTCCTGCAGCCATGGCTGGGGGCACTGCTGTACACTGACAGTGCATTCACACTTTTGCTGTAGGAGCACCTAGTCTTTCTGAACATTTGAAACCATGAGGACTATTACTTATCCTACTACTTACAATAATTATTATTGTATTGGCGGGCAAAGGGGTACATACTGGAGGTGAAAGAGGAGTCTGGGCTCTACCTTCCTCCTGCATCACCCCATGGTCAGGTGCCCCATGGGGACCTCTCCTACAGCAGGGAACAAACAATAAGAGGAACCAGAGCTTGCTTATGTCAGGAAGTGTTTACAGAGCTCAGACTGACATACTGAGGCAAATAGCAAATGCTGCCACATAAATGAGCTGTCGCTTTGAGCAAGTATGTAACTGAAAAGCAAGCAGATTGGAAAATTAGCTAAAAATAGTGGAGCAAAGATTAGCAGCATAAGAATCAGCTCAGAAGCATCAGGACACTCCTGGCCTTATTCAAATCACAAGTTCTTAAAGGAGGATTGCAAAGATGTTGGACATGCACAGACAGCTCTACACATCACTTGGGCTTGCCTGAACTCCGGGAGAGCCCCACATTCCTGGCAGGGCACAGTGGCTACCTGGAAATTCTTAACATTTTTAATGAGTGTCATGATGAATTTTATTATCATGAAAAGGAATATAATAATTTTCTCAATAAGAAAACCTCTTTAGTCAGTAACCACTGCCTAGCACTTGGAGGCAATTCAGCCATCTTTAGCTGTCGTTTCAGAAGACATATGGCAAGAACAAGATCAAATTCATTTTGCCTTTCATATCAGTTAAGTTTCCCATTAGTAATAGGTTTGTCTTTATGTGTGTCTTGGAATGAAATAATTTGAGCTATGTGGGGTTTTATGAGACACTAAAGAAAGAAGTCAGTAGAAATCTCTGACCAGCTCTCCCTTTACCTCCCTCTCTTCAGACTCCATTTATGAATTTCACAGTCTGCCAGTTTGTTTCTGTTGCTCTTGCATTTTCTCCTACCTTATCCTGTTTGTTGTTTTTGGTTTTTTTAAATTCATCATCGAGTATTTATTGCTTTATTGACCCAGCTTGGCTCATGAATGTTTGTTTTCTTTCCCTTATTTTTCCCTACTTTTTACCGTGTATTCATTAAAACTTGCATCTCTTGTTGTGGGAGTATGATATCAGCCTATAATACTAATACTCTTGTGGGAGCTTGATAACAGAGCTGCCTTTTTTTTCTCCTGAGTAATGGGGCTTCCAAGCTGACAGCTCTCATGTGCTTGCTCTTTGAGTCCTCACCATGGTGGCCTCAAGCACCGAGCTTGCCATGAGAGCCTTCAGAAGATTTCCCCCTGCAGCTGTTGAAGTGACTCAGCTCTCCAGACCGTTGTGATCCGATCTCTGGTCAGTAAAGGCTTGGTTATGGGTGAGCTGAATCAGTAGCTACCTGCTGCTACAGGAGGAGAGAGCCCATTCTCCTCCATCATTGGATCCCCTCTATGCCCTCCTCCAGATTCCAGTCTACACCACACACACTCCTCACTCCTCCTTGTCTCTCTCTGCACCAGTTCTACCACTTGTCTGATGGCAAGATAAGCCAGTTTGGTCCAGCAAAACACCAAACCCATGAGTTATTAATTCAATTTAAGGTATCTTGAGGATTAAGCTATATCTGAACTATAGTTCTGAGCTATATATCTGAGCTAGAGTTTGCCCTATAACAAGGAGTATGTAGCCTTTCTTTCTTAAAATTAGGATTTTAGATTCTTGAGGGTATGGAAAAACATGTCAGCAGTGGATCTGAAACAGCTCCTGGATTATATGATCCCTAAGAACCAACTTCTGTGTCACTTCTCATGAGCCAGCATTTCAGTGGGCAAGCTTGGGCAGCTGCACCAAACTAACCCACTCCTTCTCAGCAGCACAGCTACTTCCCCTGTTGGTTTGCCCTGCAGCTTTAAATGGGTCATCCCTTTTAGTCCCTCTGTGTCTCCAGCTGTGAAGCTGTTATCTGCTGTGCACCAGGTTCTCTGCAGGCTATGCTCTACAGCAGGCTGGGCACAAAACAGGTGGTAAGTTTTTAAGAGGGAGATGTAGTCCTTTCTCTTTTTTGACTTACTCCCATTGTCTCTTATGCACATGCTTAATTCCCAGGAGAAAAATGTCCTGAGCTCTGGGAGTAATTAGTAGGAGCACAGCAGATAAGCAGTTGCAGTAAGCCTGAGCTTACTGGGATCATAGGGCAAAGTATGTACCAGGAAGTTATAGAACTACTTTTTAAAAGCGCTTTAAAGATGAAGCGTGCTTCTTCATGGTGTATTCTCATTGTTATGACCAATTTCTATGTAGAAAGGAGCAATGGCACCTGCCAGGGCTTGCTACTGCTCTCCCCGTGTCGCTATCAAAGTAGGGGGAGTCAGTTTAGAGAGCCTGTGGCAGCCGGTGCTGGGTTTGCTGCTCTGGCAGCACCACTGCCTTCCCTTGCTGCGCCTGAACCTTCCTTTAAATGGGAACAATAGTTACCTACAGCTTGTCTCCTCAGTGCCATGAGACTGGACTCATTAGCACTGGCAAAGTACACAGCCACCTGGATAAAAGGGAGAGATAAGTGCTCGGTTTCATTTTTTGAAGACCTGGATCAAAGAGCCGAGGGCAGCCTTGATTTAACATTGGAGGTACACCTGCAACGAATGTCCGATTAGAAATCAAGCAATAAAACTGCTGACAGTAAAAACAACAATGAAGGCATTAAAAAAATGTTTGCAGCTGGTCAGCTGGAACACAATGAATCAAGCAAAACCACAAAGCAACCTCTGGTTTTTCTTTCACACTTTTTACCCTCTTGTTGCAGAGTCTTTTAAAACAAAACAAACACTCCATGGGATATATAACTTGGGATTTTTTTTAGAGGAAACAAAAAAAGTGCAGAAAGGGCTTTCCTCCTCATGTAATAACTACAGCTTTTGGAGTAAGGAGCCTCTACGTAAGATGTTAATAAATGAACAATAAATTCCTGGTAGTTAAGGCAGGGGTGAAGCACAAGTCTGTCTCTGCCTTTATTCCCTGCCACTCAGAGCCAGCAAAGGTTGTCAGGTCTAAGGGTACCAATAAATATTCCTGCTCCTCAGCAGCATACTGTAGTCTTCATGCCCCAGTGTCTCCAGGTAAGTGCCTTCACATGGTATTATGTACAGGCTGACATGTTTTATACATCCCCTCTGGTTAGTACACACTCACATTCCTGCCAGGTTAAGAAAGGGCATTCAGCCAGAGAGAAGTAAAAGGATGCAGAAAGGTGGGTCACAGTTATCCAGGGCAAGAGAAGAGGCAGTGTGGACTTTTCTGGGGAGCAAGTCCTGAGTGCCAGAGGGATCTGCACCCTGACCTCTGAACGACAGGCATACCTCCACCTGGGCTTGGTGCACAGGAAAGTAGTCATTTCCCACCTCCAGTGCCATCCATCAGCACAACACGATGAGTTTCCTAGTTTGTAAGGTACCTCAAGACAGCCATGATGAGCCACTGTCTGGAAACTAGCCACCTAAAGAGAGGGGAGAGGTGATGGAGAGCTGCTGGTCACACAGAACATGAGCTGTAAATCAGAGCTGAGTGTCAGGGAAAGGGATTTTTCCCTTGGATCAGCAGAGAGAGACCCTGAAGCCTTACTCTGTCAAATAATCAAGCCTACTTCAGCCTGCTGAAGTGTTGAAGTAGTGCCGTATGAAGGGAAAACTGAAGGGCTAGGGCTGGGTGGGTTTAGAGGATTGTGTTAAAGATCCTTGAATAGGGAGGAACAGGCAACGGGGATGTGAAAGGGAGTGGTCAGGAAATGTCATGGAACCACTCAGCAAATCTAGGAAGGTTTTTTTGATTAAGTTTATATGGGAAGACTCAAAGAAAGAAGAGAAAAAGAGACCACCAACATAGCAACTCCAAGTTGAGCTAATGGAAAGAAATGAGTTTTTATTATTTTAGCAAACATTGGTGGAGATGGGATTGAAACAACTCACTGAATCAAAACTCCCCCCTTTAGGAAGCTGATCAAGCTCCAATTTCCCTGCTCCTCTGAAGGGCCAACCCAAAGCCCTGGAGATGAACAGTGGGAACATGACGAACAACAGGAGCAGATCCAACTTTATGTGGCTTTGGCTTTTATCCCAGCAGACACAGTAAAAGAGGGGAGAAATCAAACCTGCGGAGGCTAGAAAAGGTTGAGACACCATTGGGCTCCTCTCTTTTAGCCCTACCAGTCTGAAAGCAGAGCATACAGCTCTGCCTGGCTGTCCCAGCTCTCTTATTGTATCTGGAGCCACAAATGCCCTCACTGGATGATTTATCCCGACAACCTGAGGTGCATTTGTGCTATCAAATCAGTGTCCTTGTCACCCACACTGCCAACACAGTAATTCTTACTGAGATCCCCCCACACCTTCTATAATGAGTCTCAAGAGGAATGCTGGCCACAGCTGGCCACAGTTTGCCCCACATCTTCAGAGACTGTCCCACAGCACTACTGTGGCAAATCTAATAGTCTCTTATACCCCTGTACACCTCCCAGGCTCACAGTACCAGGCCTTAGGGTCCCATCATAAAACACTCCAGTGACCTTGACGCTTATCCCTCTGTGGAGCAAAAAGGGGACCTTGTCCTTTCACATGACCATCTTTTCATAGAGGCCACAGAGAGAGGGCACATGGCTCCCTCAGAGCAAACACCCTGCTTGCTGATGGTGAATATTAAATGATACTACTCCTACCTGAAAGAATAAGGAGTTGTCCATGGGCTGCCATACCAGCAACATTGTAATGCTCTTTAGTAGAGCAGCATTTCTGTGATGCTTAAAATAACTGTCCCTGAAACTAATAGTACCTAGAAGATGTCTGTCCTTGGTATGGCAACAAAGCCAGTGCTTCATCTGCAGAAAATCCTGCTCCAGAGAAATGAGTATGGGCTGGATTTCAGACCTTCCTGGAAGGGATGCATTTTTTTATAAAGCCAACCCAACAAACTACTTCCACATGCAGAGGCATTAAAGCTTAAATGGTGAAGAGGAAGGACAGGGAATGAACTGGAGGAGATCTGAAAAGAGGGCTGGTTGATCTGCCATTCCTCTAATTGAAAGGCTGCTGGATTTTATTGTGGGATGTTGAGGTCTTATTAGAGACCGATAGATTTCAATTGTATTCCAGGAGGAAAGAAGGCTCTCTCAGTGTTTCCTGTACCATATGAGAGTAAATAGCTCATTTCTATTGGAGGGAAAGAGAGTCCTTTGCAGGTAGCAGTGCTGTTCAAACACTGAGTACTCAGACCTTTAAACCTATGGGGCATGTGAAGGCTTGGGGTGCCACTGTGTTTCGGAGGGGAATGCGTCACACACAGCTTACCTGGCCTTTTGAACACAGTTCGGTGAGAAGTAAGAATAGCTGGCTGAGGAAAAAGTTGCAATATGAAATAAATTCCTAATAATACTGGACACATATATAACTGTCTCCCACTGCAATCCCGTCCCTGCTCACTACCTCCCCACACTTCTGCTAAACCAACCAAAACCAGAAAAAGACTGTATTTCAAGAAAAATAAAGTAGCATAATTAAGTCAGTTGCCATATACAGCATACTATTTGGGAAGTTGCAGTGCAATAAGTTACTGTAAAAACATGAGATACATGTGCTCTCTATGACTACCAAATACAGTAGCCTTGTCCTGTGCCAAATTTGGCAAGAGCAAGATAGCATCCCCCTCCCCACTTGAAGGTAACTCCCTCACCTTAATGGAGAATTAAAAAGTTCCCCCCAAGGGCCATGCTTATGCCGCTGCACTGCTTCTGCCATAGTTCTGTGTCCCTGCCAAGAGCTGAGGATGCTGCTGGATCTGCTCCTTCCCCAGGAGACAGAGAGACCAATATTGACAACAGGTTATTGTTGTTGCAACCACTTTTAATATCTATTTTAAAAGGAGTTATTGAAACAGCGAATATGATCTTCGTTAAAACACACCATTTTCCTGTGAATTGATATTTTGCACACTCTTCTTTGAATTTTATTTCCCTCTCCACTTATATACCTTTCTTGATGCAATACCTTTTGCTACAGAGTATTACTTTCACAGTACATTTGCCCTTATGCCCCAGCCCCTCGTAGCACACACCATGTAAACACACCAAAAAGAACTTACAGTCCCTCATGAGATCAAGAGTAAAATCCTTTCAAGACTTCAGATCCCGACAGCATTTGAACCAGTCTCTCCCATGGCCCAAAATTCTATTCTTTTGAGCGTATAGCCAGAGATGGAAGAGCTACATTTCTTCTTACATGCTTATTATTCCCCTCCAAATGAATATGAATGAAAATGAATCAGATCATTCATCAGATCTGATAAACTCTGCGTGAACAGGATACAGATTACCTCTGAATGAACAGTAGCTGATAAAATACCAGTGTTTCAAGACAATAGCAAATTCTCTTTCATAGTATCAGATCTTCTTTTATGTGCTTTCCACCAACATTCAAGTAGATTAATTTCCCTTTTTCTTCCCCCCTTCCCCCCTCCCCGCCCCTCAAATAAGTCTGTAAAATGAAAATCATGTGAAAACTCATCTGATAGTGATCACCTGGGGACTCTCATTGGCAAGGCTAGTGGGACAAGACTAAAACCTCTTGTACGGTCTTGGAATTGTCTGGTCTGAGAGAGGGCAAATATGAATGATTTGACCAAATACACAGATCACATTTCAGGTAATAATCAAATTGCAAATAGTCCCATAGTTCCTATCTAATTCATGAATGAGAAAACAGTCGGGCTGCAAAAACAAAATTGTGGCTTTCCATATTTCCTTCTTAGTTCTGTTTGACAGCTAAAAGAGGAAACCTTTGGGCTCAACTACAAATACAAGGCACAGCCTGTAAGTGCAGCACAAAGTTTCTGAGCCTGGATGGGAGTGCTGATAGTTGATTTTCATGGAGCAGTAATTTCAGTGTTCAATAGTCTGATCCGGTGTCCATTTTAAGTCTGCCTTTTTTTTTTTTTTTTTTTTTTTTTTTTTTTTTTTTTTTTTTTTTTTTTTTTTTTTTTTTTTTTTTTTTTTTTTTTTTTTTTTTTTTTTTTTTTTTTTTTTTTTTTTTTTTTTTTTTTTTTTTTTAATTTTCAGGTAGCCTTCTTAGTGAGAAATTCCTCACCTACAAGTACAGAAATATAAAAATATTAATGACCACAAGATGAGAAGCAGATGAAGGATTCTTGAAGATCTACAGCCAAATGTTCATATCTCTGTGACAGGGATCTAGCGAACATAAGCATATAATTTGCATCTACATTTTTGGCACCTAATGAAACAGTCTTTTTAAAGTAACCACCTCATTCCCCTATGGAGAAGTACATGCCTTTGAAGGTCTCCCAGGCAGATATGTTCTATGGAACAGAAGCACCTAAATTTCTCTGCATCAGATAAATAGGAAACTGGCAATCTTTGTCTGCTCTTGAGGCATTTATTTGGCAGTGGCTGGAGCCTCCATGGGAGATGCCTCTCAGTCACTGACCAGAGACCCTAAACTTGTTTTAGGAACCACCTCAGCAGAAGACAAATCCACAGGAAAAACTCGTGTTCTCAGCTCTGCAGCCTGCAGCTTTCCCTACCTGTTTGCTGAAGTAAAAGTGTGTTTAGGATACTGCATGAATGTGCAGACATGCAAAACTTCGGCAAATCAACATTGGTTTTAAATACATCAAAATTCAACTGCTGAAGAGAACACTTTAACTGATACCATAATGCTCACATGCATTAATTTCTTTTACAGCCGAAAAGCTTGAAATACTCAAAACCATTAATTGAAATACAGTGGGTAAGCATTACTGCCTTTTATGCATATAGTTGTCTATGTAAATCCTATTTATATGTTTTTAGGACAAGACACAGCAAAATAGACACAGAAACACAATCATACACACTCATATATTCATATTGCTGAAATTACATAGCAGGTCTGGAGATTAGACCATAAATAGAATCCAGATCTCTTGATGCAAAACCTTTTGCAAAACCATTCAAGATTAGATCCCCCCAAGCCTCACAGACTGCCAGATTAAAATGAAAGAGGAAAAAATCACAGAAACTTCAAATCAAAACATGAAATTGAAAATCTGTCAGATCCATAAAATGAAAATTCCCTCCAAAGGAAAATTCTGACACGATCACATTTTCTCATGAAATTTGAGCTGGAAATAAGGTCATTCTGGGGGGAAAAAAAAGGAATAAGAATAATAATAAGGAAAAAAATCCAAACCACTCAGAGTCAGCCACTTCAGTAAGAGAGTCTGAAGAGTTTTGACAAATACTATGTCTAAGCCAAAAAACCCGAGGGCTAGATCTTCCACAAAAATCAGAAAACTTAAAGGGACGTTGTCAAAGTTGGTAAACCAAACATCTGAGCTACTTTAAACTCAGAGTAATACAGAAGTGTTCATATTTTTCTTTATTAAAAAGAACAGCTGAAAGATGTTTATGAAGAGTATGGTGACATAGTTTGCATATTTATTTTGTAACTCAGGATAACAGGCTTTGCAACATTTTTTTTTCCCGGGTTTTAAAGCCTTGCTTACATTGTAGGTTGAAAGATTACTTTCTAATTAAAACTTAGGCACTTTCTTTCCTTTGCTCAAACCAAGAAAGCTATGGAGAAAGTCAAGTGAAAAAAGTAAGTTAAAATGGGACACAGAGAGGGGGCAGGAGGGGGAAATGTTTATTTTTAAGTGCAGCATGGCATCATTCTGTTATAAAAAATCTGGTACAAACTGATTTTCTGAAGTGCTGAGAACCTACAGCTCCTTTGAATTCAACAGGAGATCTGAGTGCTCAGCAGACTCGCTGTGAAATGAGGCCACATGGCTTTAGCTTCCCAAGTCTTAACCCTGCAACCATTTCTTCACATGTCTAGTTTAGCATATGTGGTTACTCCAGCTGGAGTTAACTGTGACACTTCTGATGTCTCCGTTGGTGTATGTGCAGAGCTTAGTGGCTGGGTATCTAACTTAGATAGCACAGTTGCAATGCATCTGCTTTCAGATGAATAAAGACTAAAAAGAATAAAGGTCATTTCTCCCTAGCCTAGCACACAAACTGAAGTGCAGGAGCATTGAGGAGCACAAACCACTGCAGGAGGCGGCAGTGGATCCCATTGACATGAATATCATTCTGGGTTTTGATGTATTCCCTGCAGCATCTTCTGCAACATATGTAAGTAGGGTCAGCCACCATCCTAAGCAAGATTAGATAAGGATTTTAATATGACAATATTGCTAAATAATCTGGCAGCATTTAGTTGATCCAGTTGTTACTGGAATTAGTAAATATGCAAAGCAGTATTTGCACTGGTAGGTACCTTACGTATTTACCCATATTTTCCTTGTGACCCTTTCTCCACTAGCACCTCCAGAGCATTTTAGGTTGTGAGCCCAGTTGCACTGTGGGGACATTCAGGTAGGGAAGACCAAAACCAGACCTCATATTAAAAGAACGTATGCGGTAGGACATTGCATCTGGGGATTGCAAGGCTGCCATGTCCTTTTGCTTTTACAGTGAAGAGAGAACTTTCCTTTACAATGAAGAGAGAAGTTTCCTAGAAGATTGACTGGCTCCTATTCAGCAGTCTCTATCTTCCCAAGTGGGTCTTTAAACCTGGAGCCGGAGGTTTAGGCAACTTATTGCCTGTGGCAGCTTTGGCCTACAGGCATCAAGGTGAAGTGCATGAGGCCTGAAGAGCCACCTTGCTGGATCCTTTAGTGAATATTCAAGTAAGGCAAAGGGCACTGGAGAGGTCAGCTACCAAGCTGGAGTCTGTCATGTGCCACAGTGAGAAGCCCACTGGCCAAAGGACAACTGATGGGATAACTGACATTCACAGGGAGCTGTGTCTCTCATCCCTCACCTCAGCTCAGGAAGTACCCCTGAGCACTGGGAAGGATGTCTTCATCTTTGAAAATCCAAACTTCACTGCCAGGCTGCTTGAGAAGGCAACAGCATTGCCTAAAACTGTGACTTAAGCAGTGACGTTCACCAGCAGGAACTCCCTGACCCTTAGTACCTGCATCCAGCACAGAAGGCCGTCACAGGCCTAGCACACAGAGATATTCCCTAGGGAATTGAGACAGCTGACTGACATCCATCCGCTTGGTTTCCAGCCTCAGATTTTTATAAGAAAAATTACATACCTTTGTCAGTGGGAAAACTGATGGAAAGGGCAGGTCCTTTACGTGCCTCTTTCAGAAATGTCGGCTTCAGTCAATCACTCAGTGAGAAAGTACTTCCAAGAAAAGATCTCTCAAGCTTGAAGCTGTCCTACTTCACATGCAATCAGTAAATATTAATTAGGCAAGGAAGAGAGGTAAAAATAACCTCTTCACCATGGAGATTTTGTATGAAATTTACAGATAATTTTTTAAGCAGTGTCTGGATCCTCTTTCTTCTCACCAAATAAACATCAAATTCCCTGTGATGAGAAGAAGCTTTCCCCCACTGCCTGGTTCATCTCAAGACAGGAATGGGTTTGATTC